>NW_006285795.1:634625-638252 GCF_000327345.1 Myotis davidii
GATTCTCTCTCATCATTGATATGTGTCTCTCTCTCTCTCTCTCTCTCCCTTCCTCGATGAAAATATATTTTTAAAAAATAACACGGGTAACGGTAAGACAAAGGTCAGGACTCCAACATAAAGGACAATCAGAATGGGAAAGGCCTGGGACCTGGACCTGGGAATTGAGCTTCTCTCCACAACAAAAACAGAGGATGAGAGAAAGGAGAGGAATTTAGGGTGAGGCCTTCAGGCAAAAGTCCAGTTGGCTCACTAGGCCAACGCAAGCTGCAAACAAAGAGAAGTTGGGAGATGTGGAGTCTACATAGACACTGAGGATTCACCTTGGCCCATGCGCTGACTGGCTGGCTTGGCAGGAGAGGAGTTGGCAGGAGGAGGGGAGCACCACTGTTGTTCCGTATCTTACAACCACAGGCTGGATGAAGTCTGAGAGGTCGGAATGCACATTTTTGTAAGCATTCTGGACAACAATTTTAAAACCACACCTTTAATACTTAATTATTTAAATATTTAATCCAGCATAGGATCAGATTTGATGCTTTTACTCTTGTTTTTATAATTCAACCTCTGTTTCTCCCCTGCTGTTCTTTGAGGGCTAGGCACAATTCTGACCATCTGTGTAGAGGTTTAACTTTATAACCCAATATAAACATGCTTAATATTTTAAAGTAACCTTATACCTTACTCCCAGATCTGGTCAGCTTCTTCTCTTCACCCCCAAATATTTCCCTCCAAGTTTCAGTTATCTATCTATAATAATAAAAGCATAATATGCTAATTAGATAGGATGGCCTTCTAGACGACCTTCTGGATGACCTTCTGGATGAAGCCGTGGCTATGAGGGCTGAGGCAGAGGCAGCCACTGCGGCTGCCAGGGCCGAGCCCCTTGCATGAATTTCGTGCATTGGACCTCCAGTTGCTCTATAAAAAGGTACCACAACATTTAGCAACTTAAAACAGCAACAATTATTTTTTAAAAAATATATTTTATTGATTTTTTTAGAGAGGAAGGGAGAGGGATAGAAAGCCATAAACATCAATGAGAGAGAAACATTGACCAGCTGCCTCCCGCACACCCCCCACTGGGGATGCTCCTGCAACCAAGGCACACGCCCCTGACCGGAATCGAACTCGGGACCCCTCAGTCCGCAGGCCGACGCTCCATCCACTGAGCCACACTGGTTAGGGCAACAGCAACAATTATTTTTCAAGATTCTGTGGGCTGCCCTGGCTGGTATGGTTCAGTTAGTTGGTTGAGTGTCCTCCCATGTACCGAGAGATCACTGGTTGTATTTCCAGCTGTGGGTTTCAGGCTTGCTCCCCAGCAGGGGGCGCATAGGAGCCAGCCAATGCTTCTCTCTCTCTCTCTCCCTCTTCCTCTCTTTCTCTGACTAATGAAAACATATTTTTAAAAGATTCTGTAGGCTGGCTAGTCTTAACAGGGCAGTCTCCATTTATTATTGTTTGGAGTCACTCAGGTGGTGCATTCAGCTAGGAACTTAGCAGGGGCGGACACATGCAAGATGACGTCACTCCCGTGGCTGGTGCCTCAGCTGGGGTGACTGGAATGGTTTGGCCTGAGTAGGTCTCTATGTCTCTCTTCATGTAGTTTTTCCTCGTTCGGTAAACTAGTCTGAGTTTCTTTACATGGTGACTGGATCCCGGTCCCAAGACAGTGAAATAAAAGCTGCAAAGCCCAGAAGTCACACAGCATCACTTACAAGGCATTCTTTGCGTCAAAACAAGGCCCAGGACCAGCCTGAGTTCAAGAGAACGGACTGCAGGCCCCACCTCTTGAGGGTAAAAGTGGCACGAGTTTACAGGAGTGGGAGGAATTGTTGGTGATTATATTTGCAGACGATAGACAGACATCTGATGCCAAATGGAAAATTCTGCCTCAGAATGGGTCCAGTGAAAATTCAGAGGCTGTTCATCAAGTTTTATATTTAGCAATATTAGAGAATCCTTCAATGGGAAATAATGTAGTATAAATTATCGTTTCATATAAAACTCTGCACCCATTGAAGACAGAATGGATTTCCTTTTCAAATATACACAAGGAGTGGGCTTTGAGGTTGGGCATGTGGGTTTGAGTCTTGGCTCCACCAGGGACTAGCAGTAACACCTTGGGCAACTTCCCGTTCAGTCGCAGGCTTTCTCCCTCTGTACTTACAGAATTATTGCGAGATTACATGAGTCAATATATGTAAAGTGCTTAGAGAAGAGCCTGGCACACGGTAAGCATACAATAAATATTGGTTTTAAAACGTAAATTACCATGCTCTATTATGTAACAAAGCAGTACATGTTTGAGCCAAACCTCCTGGAGCTGTGAAGAGATGGGCTGTTACTCAATTTAATCACTAATCCTGATTACTTTCGCTGCCGCCCCCACTTCTTGCCAAGTTAAAAGGTAGGTGAAGCAATTGTGTGATTAACAGGTGTTCTAAAGACGCGATTTACCAACTTTTAAACATTACACTCCATATTAAGAAACATCATTTACATTGTAACCCAGACACACACACACACCTAATACTTACAAATGCTTATTCTCAACTTGTGCTATGATCTCTGCCTTTTTTTTTTTCTATTTCAGTGAATCAACAACAACGTGTTCATTGTGACCCACTATCATTAACCTAACTCAAGAGTTCTAAGCTATATATTATGGTCATTGGCAAATTAGGATATTGAACCCATTTTCAGCCCAGGAATTGTTTCAAGTGTGGTGCTGTAAGAATATGGCACATGTCATTTTCAGAGACCACTTCAGTTATGGAGCAAAAAGCTCTCACAAATATGGCCTGACCCTGCCTACTCAAGAGGCTTCATCCATTCCTTCACTGGGACATGGGGTCTAGGGGAGGCACGTGTACAGTAAATGTGTTTTTTGGTAAGAAACGAAATGCCTTGTTTAGAGATGGGCGGAGCTAGGCTGGAATTCCAACTTCACAACTTACTACCCTGTATTTGTGAGCAAGTTATTTAAACTCAGTTCTGGAGTCTTAGCTATTTGATTTGTTAAAAGGTTACACAAATACTATCTACTTCGGGTGGGTTGTGACCATGGAATGAAAACACCTCCCCAAATGCCCAGCAAAGCGTCTGGCACAGGGAAGGCTCTCAGAGTGCACTTCTTGCTTCCTTCCCCTCCATGGCACACGAACTCCAGGACGCATCGCTATTCTTTAGCTTCCGCGTTTTATATTTCTGGGGGAAAAACTAAAACTTGGTGGAGTCCTTATTATAGTCAAATATAGTCCCTATTATTGCTTAATGCCACGTAATTCCTACAACCAGGCACTATCTTGATATTTTACTTAATAATAACAATGGCAGTTAATAGTTATTAATTTTTCTGCAATGTGGATATGAATCACGAGATAATGTACGCTCAGGTCAGGTTTTGAACGGTGGGGTTTGGATAGTTATGTGGGAGGAAAGTGTGTAGAGGAGAAAAACAGTACTGTTGTATTGTTAAATAATTTATAAACAAAATAACGTGCAAAACACACCCTACTTTCTCCTTGGGTGACATATGGAAGGTCACCTGAGTTCTAGTCCGGCGGCCAGGTGGTATTTTCAGGACAGGTGACCTAGCTTTTCAGTGGTCAAGGGAACTGG
>NW_006285795.1:639020-646424 GCF_000327345.1 Myotis davidii
GATTGACGGCTTGGTATTGAGATATCCTGCTGTGGGGTGTGTGTGTGTGTGTGGTTTCATCTGCCTTTGATTGATTTTTTTTAAATATATATAATGCGTAACCACTGTCTAACGGACAGAACCTTGTCTTTATTTCCATTTATTTGATGAAGACACATAAGGATACAATGACACTAGATACTGTGAGTTTGCTTACTGGGTATTCTGCCAAGTTTGTTTCATAGACACATTTGTTTCTTAGTACCCAAAGACTAGGCCTTTTTATCTGTCATTCCCAATTTTACAAAGAAAATACGATCTCCCTGGGGATTGATGCTAACAGTGGATCCCGTACCCCTTGGACCCTTGACCACCTCGGGGATCAGTGAGTGGACCCCGTACCCCTTGGACCCTTTTTTTTTTAAAAATATATTTTATTGATTTTTTACAGAGAGGAAGGGAGAGAGATAGAGAGTTAGAAACATCGATGAGAGAGAAACATCGATCAGCTGCCTCTTGCACATCTCCTACTGGGGATGTGCCCGCAACCCAGGTACATGCCCTTGACCAGAATCGAACCTGGGACCTTTCAGTCTGTAGGCCGACGCTCTATCCCCTGAGCCAAACCGGTTTCGGCCCCCTTGGACCCTTGACCACCTCGGGGATCAGTGATATCCTGACTGTTTCCAAGTTTTGGGAAACATGACTATTACATTCATGTGCTTCAGTCAGCCACAGACCTATGTCTCAGAAGAGGATGATGGAGGTGAAAAATGTCCTGGCCCGTCCTGGCCGGTGTGTTCAGTGGTTAGTACAGGGGCCCGTGCGAGGAAGGGTTGGCCTGCACCAAAGTGTGGCCGGTTGGATTGGGATCAAGAGCACGGACCTGGGTTGCAGGTTCAATGCAGAGGTTCCATCTCCATCCCTTTGGGGTGGGAGCAGGAGGCAACCAATCCATGTATCTTTTTTCCCCCCTCTTGCCCCTCCAACTCTCCCTTCCACTCTCTCTAAAAATATAACATCAATGGAAAAAATATCCTTGGTGAGGACTAAGGAAACAAAAATTCCTATCACCTAGTGACGTAGTACATACAGGGCATGACTCACCTGTCTGAGGCGGTGCTGGTGTCAGCAGACCTGAGCTGCCAGTGGTATAAACGCAGGTACAGTTGACCCTTGAACAGCTGGGCCTGGAGGCCTCAATTCCAGGAAATCCAGGTGTAAGTCTCGCCTTACGCAGTCAGCTTTCCCATCTGTGGATTCCACCCACTGCAGATTGACAGCTGTGGGCTTCCAACCGCAGGTTCCCAGCTGCGGAGTCCCAGCTGTGGATCAAATACAGTGTCAGTCCACACTGCGCTGAATACCCACATGGGAAGGGCTGACTGTATTTCTTGGAAAAAAAAAATCTGCATAGAAGAGGACCCTCTCAGTTCAAACCAGTGTTGTTCAAGGGTCAACTGTACGTATATTCCGACTGTATTTCTTGGGGGAAAAAAATCTGCATAGAAGAGGACCCTCACAGTTCAAACCAGTGTTCAAGGGTCAACTGTATATATATATTCAGTAAATCATACTTGCTAATTATAAGAAACAATTATGTGACTGGTCTGTGTATTCACTATCCTATGCTTTTTATCATTTTAGAGTGTAGTCTTTTAACTTACTGAAAAGTTTGCTGTAAAGCAGTATGCCATACTACACCTGTAGCAACCTCATACATCTCATGTTCACTGCATCTCTTGATCGCATCATTTTCACTTGTGCTTGATTTGCTCTTTTGTATGATAGCCTGTACCCGAGGGCAGTAGGTCATACCACATAGCCCAGGTGTGTAGTAGGCTAGACCATCTAGTTTTGTGTAAAGGCACTCTACGGTGTTCACCCAAGGACAAAATTGTCTAATGACGCATTTCTCGGAACATGCTTCCATCATTAAGTGGCACATGACTATTCACACGGGGTATTGCAGAATACCAAGCGATCTCCATTTAACTTAGGAAATAAAAGTTAATAACATGCCATTCAACACGAAATTAGCCGAGTCAGTGTCCGGCTTTAGGCATACCATACACTGTACCTCTTTTAAAGGCTGCCCAGTCTTTTAAGTCATCACTCCCCCCAATTTTATACAGGTGTTAGAAGCTTTGTTTCACAAATCTTGTGTCATGCTTTCTTATCACATTAAAAACTAGCATTTATTGGTAATAAGAAATAAAAAAAGTATAGAGCTGGCCGCGTTGCTCAGTTGGTTAGGGCGTCGCCCAGATAGGCCATGGTTACGGGTTTGATATCTCTGGTCAGGGTACATACAAAAATCAACCAATGGCCCTAGCCAATTTGGCTCAGTGGATAGAGCGTCAGCCTGCGGACCGAAGGGTCCCGGATTCAGTTCTGGTCAAGGGCACATACCTTGGTTGCAGGCTCCTCCTCGGCTTGGGCCCTGGTCAGACTTGTGCAGGAGACAGCCAATCAATGTGTTTCTCTCGCATTGATATTTCTCTCTCTTTTCTACTCTCTCTAAAAATCAGTGGAAAATTATCCTCAGATGAGGATTAAAAACCAAACAAACAATGAATGCATGCATACATAGGTGGAACAACAAATTGATATTTCTCTCTCCCCATCATTCCCCTCTCTCTAAAAATCAATCAATGTTTAAAAATAAAAAAGTTCAATGCAGTGATTCTCAACCCGAGGACCTTTCGGAACCACCTACAAATGGGACCTTTGACTTTTTTAAGTATACAGTCTTATATTGGATATATATTAGTTTTAGATGTACAATATCATGACGTGACATTTTTATAACTAACAGTGTGATCACCCCACTAATTCTAGTAATTATCTGTCTCCATGTAAGCTTTTTAAAAAAGGATACACGCCAGGTTCCCCCAAAGTCCCCAATGTAGGGGCTTCTGTTTAAAAGGGAGTTAAATTAATGAGCACCACTGAGTTAAAGCGACTTTCAAAATAAACTTAATGGATGTTTTATTACAGAATTTCAATATGGATTGCTACCTTAAGCATTGCCAACTAGTTAATATTTCCGTAATTAATGAAGCGACATTAAAAGGGAAAAGGCCATTGGAGGGAGGGTCAAAGAGCTAAGAGACTGTTAAGTGGCAAAAAAAGAGAAGTGTTCACTGTTGAGGATCATAAGAGTCTAATATTTTTACCACATATTTTAGGTCTTAAATGGTGCGTCTCAGTATTTTAAAAACTTTTGTGTTCATTTAAAAATGTGAGTGTTCCTACAATGCGCCAGTAATTACAGGTATCCTGGAGGCTATGAATAAGACAGCCTGGTCCCTCACAAAGCTACTTTACTCTCTCTGAGGCAGTAAGTCAGTCTCTTTTTTTCCTATTTTATACCATTTCCTAAAGTTGAAAGGGGCAAGACCCAAGAAGCAAAATATTTTGGTCTTAGGTCCCACAAAAATCCATCTAGCTCAGAGCATAGTATAATAGCAAAAATGCGTCTTGAACTTAGTCCTAAAGGATTCTGTCTTTGGGATCAGATAGTCTGGATTTTAAACTATAGTCCTGCATTTCGTTACTTTGTGAATGGCATTGACCAATTTATTTAATATCATGCATTGCCTTGCTCTCTTAATCTGATTGGAGAGATTGGACACGATTCCCAAGGTCTTGAAACTTTAAAAGGTTTTATGATTTTTATTCAGCTCCTAAAATATAGTCACCTGATATTTCAGAGGAGGAAATGAAGTGGCCCAGTACCTCAGAGTTTCCACAGCTGCTCCGTCAGTGTTCTTGCTTGAAATTGTTCTTCTGTTACATTTTCCTTATTTCTAATCTAACTTTTTCATCTGCTGTTTATAATTATTCTACTTTTACTCTGGTGAGTGTTTTCTTTTTCAATTTCCTTTTAAAATTCAATTCATATAACAGCGTTTGCCATTTTAAAGTGTACACTTCAGGGGCGTTTAGTACACTCACAGAGTTGTGCGGTCATTACTTCTGCTTAGTTCTAAAATATCTTCTTCTTCACCCCAAAGGACACCTCATGTCCATTAAGCAGTATGCGCCACACCCTTCCTCCTCCAACCCTTGGCGAGCCCTGCCTTCTGTCTTTATGGCTTTACCTGTTCTGGATAGTTCATGTAAATCGAGTCATAAACTATGTGGTCATTTTCTGGCTTATTTCATTTACTATAATATTTTACGGGTTCATCCATGGGGTGGCATATATTAGGACTTCATTCCTTCCTGTCACTGAATAACATTCCACTATGGATACAGACTGCATTTTGTGTAGTCATGCATCCATTGATAAAACCTGGTGAGTTTTTGTGTGCTAGTGAGAAAACGTTATACGGACATCTCCAGCAAAGAGTTAGTTCCTGGATTTTCATCCTAAATTCTGTAAGGTTCATAAAGGTGGTATTGTGGTATCAGGTGTATTTTACTCCCAGTCGATGCCATCAGATGCAGTAAGTGATCTTTAAATGTGTTTTGAAGGAACTGTGATGGGTAAAAGTGAATTATTAAATTGCTTCAGAAAATTTTACACTAGAAGCTTCTTACACATTTTCTTCTCTTCTTGGCAAGTGGCTGCTAACTTGCTTGTTTGGAGCTTTTTGTTTGTTTTTTAGAATTGATGAGCTATTCAGGACCCTTGGGCAGATGGAACTGTGATCAGAGAAATGCATGTATGGCCTTTCTCCTTTGCTAGTGGGCGTGGGGTTCTTGGGGTGCCGCTGGAGTAAGCATTTCCAGAGGCCCCCAGGGGAGGATGACATGTGGTAGAAAGCTTTCTTTGTGTGGGATTGCGTCACTGGGTTTCCAAAGGCCATTTCCCTTAGTCCAGTCCCGGAGGAGGTGGGGCTGGGAGTTCAGCAGAGGCAGAAGTAAAGCCAGTGGCCAGTTTCCTTCCCATGGTGCCGCTGGGTTCGGTTTGGCATTAGGCTAGTTGTAGTCCATTAGCCCATTGTGTGTGGCATCCACATGGCTGTGGGACATGCGGACAAAATGCAGGGGCACAAGCGCCCGGAAAGCCAGGGATGAGCACCAGGAGGCGAGAGAGCAAATTCCTTTGTTCAGGAGTTTAAGTGTCTCGAATCTTCCAGCCCTTGCAGTGGCCATGCCTACTCTGGCCAATGACCTGTTCCCAGGTGTGACTGACAAGCACGTACCTTCCCTTTGTCACCCAGTCTTTACTGGGCGTGTGTCTATTCTTTCCCTGTCCAGTCCCTTCCCTCGGGGATCTGTGGGGAACAGACCGGTGGCTTTGCAGCTTCCTGGCAAAGCTGCACAAATGAATGCCCATATTTGGCCTTTCCCTCGCTCCTTTCCTGTTATTTATAACCAGTTAATTACAACGGTATCAGAATCACTCTGCTCCTATATTTGTTCACATGGGAGGTCTGACTGACAGAATTTCGTTTTCATTGCAGTTCTGCAGATTATAAAGGCAGTAAGTGCGGTGGATATGTAGGGGAGTCCTTGAACATCCAGTCACAGTAGGAACCTGTAACTTCTCATCTGATAGAATGTAAAATAGCTGCCTGGGGTGAAGATAGTTATAATGTATGTAAATTTCTCTGTCTCTCATCTGGGTGATGTTTATCTAACGCTGTTGTAACCACAGCAGACAGGAGTTTCCGCTGCTCCCTTCTTCAGCATGTTCTCCAGCTTTACTTGCTGCCTCCTCCCCCTCACCCCCACGGAGGACCTGAGCCACAGTCAGACTGATCTCCGTTCACTGTGAAGGAGAGAAGGAAAATTCTTGTCATATGAATTTTACCTTTGGACTTTATTGCCAGAGAGTTTTAGTCCTTATTCCTAGGGATTCTGGCCTCAGGAATTTGCATTTTAAAAAGCCCACAGGTAATTTTGGAGTCCATGCTGTGGGTGACATTGCAGTTAGGGCTTCAAAAAACCAGATACCATGTTTCATGGAATCTAAGGTGTTCGTAAGGTACACCTTTATTTGATATACCACCAAGAAAAAAATGTGGTGAGCCTAGTCCTGAGTTAAGACATGTTACATGAGGGAAGTAGTGTGCACTTTAGAATCAGCAAAATAGAGTGAGCCACAGGCCCCTCTTTGCTATGATAAGAGGTTATTAGAAAGCGTAGAAATTATGAAGTAAAATAATTATGCAGCATTTCTTCTGACATTTTACTATGTAAAATATATGTTATAATAAACTTTAATATAAGGTGTCCTTACTTGACAATTGTCATGACGATTGTACTGATGACTGTTTTAAAATACAGTTTAGCTGTATTCTAGGCTATGCTGCACCCCAGTTTGGCCCATATGATTTTCCTTAGATGGCTGATGGCTCAGTTCAGGAGCATTATTTCTAGCTTCTTTGTACGTTAGTGATTTCCATTTGTAATTACAGTCCCCTGAAACACTTACTGAATGTCACTTTGACATTGGGTGTGGCTTGCCCATTTAATCATCTTCATCGCCCCCTAACCCTCATTAAGGGCAGCGAGCTGTTAATAAGCACATACGCCAGCCACCTACTGTCCCTCTCACGAGTAGTTTAGGATATAGTGAAAATAATCAGGGTTAGGCACCAAACATTTGTCAGAGTGAACCTGAGCTCTGGCTGCCATTCTGGGCATCTTGGGTATTGAGGGCGAGAATATCCCTGGGTGAGAACAGGCCTGTCTACACTAATGAAACTTGAGTGAAGCTCAAACCCACCTGCTCATGGTGTTTCCTTCCTTGGCTTCACCTTGGAAAATAAATTATCTTCGTCAGGATAAGGGTGCTTCGCTATGTATTAGACTTGGGAGGGTAGCAGAGCATGTGCCCGTTTAGTTCTTAATCACTGGAAGTAAGTGCTTGTTGATCGACGGAACTATTTCAGAAATCTGATAGCTCCCGTGTGAAGGAGTAAGAACGTTAGGCCTCTTCAGCTAAGGCATGTTGAAGGAGCAGGACTATGGAAATCTTCATGTTGAGATGACCCATGCGGAAGTACTTCTGCTCCCAGAATGTAGTGTGTGTGTGACCGGTCTGTTGGGTTTGACTTCAACCAGAACTGAGTGCTTAATAACTGACTGCAGGGCAGAAGCAAGGGGAGACCATTCCTGGTGTGTGTGGACACTGAATGAACTCCCCGGGGGCTCTTTCTGGGTTCTCTTGAGGGAATAGTCCACTGGCCCACCGCCAGGCGCCCTCCCCCCGCCCCCCTAGGCACCACAGACCCCCAGGCACCTCTGTTTCTTGCTCACACGTGATCTTCCTTTACTGTTGCCCACACCCAATCCTATAGAGCAAGCACCTCCCCAGGGACTCTGCACCCCTCCCAGAACTAGCTCTGCCTTCCCTTCTCTCACCCCTTTATCTCCGCCAGTGTACGTTCCTTCAGCTGCCTTATACCTTTCTCCCCCAAACTGTTGCATCAGAGAGCCCCCTCAGCTCCCAGACTGTCCTCTCCC
>NW_006285795.1:646554-648426 GCF_000327345.1 Myotis davidii
TCAGATGGAGGCTTTATGAAGTGATACTTTCTCCATTCACTGCCAGGAGAGGCCCCGCCCCCCCCCAAAAAAAACACAAAAAAAACAAAAACCATAGCTAAGATCACCCACACCCTTGTTTTCTCAACCACTATGTATGGATTTGGAAGTTGGACGATGAAAAGGCTGATAGGAAAAAAACAAAGTATTCAATTGAAATGTTATGTTGGAGGAGAGCTCTGTGGGTACCCTGGGGCACCAGAAAGACAAGTGGGTGCTGGAGTAGATGAAGGCTGAAACAACCCTGGGGGCAGAAATGACCAAACTGAAGCTGTGCCGCTTCTGAGAAGGCAGGGGTATTCGGAGTAGACATGAATGCTGGGAGAAACAGGAGGCAGCGGGGAAAGAGCAAGGCCAAGTAGGAGAGGACTGACCACGGAAGAGAAGCCATGGGCATGAGTCTACAGGAGCTGGGCAGGGCTGGTCGGACCGACGTTGTGGGCATCACTCATTCATAGGGTGGCCAGGAGTCAGCCCACTCAACAGCAAGCAACACACACGGCAATTTATGGTAGACGGTGGAAAAAAGCTCAAGTCCACCCAGTACAACCCCAGTAGCTTTCATATTATTCATTGGTTAGCATTGTGGATGTATGGGGTTTGGGCCGGAAGTGGGGTTAAAACCACTTTGGGGCTCATTTGTGATTTTCCATTGTGTACTTTTAATCCTATTTCTGTTTCTTAGGCACATCTAGACATTTATCCTTTTAAAAAATATAATTTCAATATGATGCTATTCAGAAAATAAGGAAAGGCGTATGCATGATAACAGTTCAGATGACTGAAAAATCCAGGCATAGCTCCCCCATATCCCTCTCTTTACAAGGCTTTCAATAGAACATTAACATTTTATTCTAAACGCTTTATGTATTGGTTCTGTTGAGACTTCAGCTAAAAGGTTTTAGTTTGTGAAGTTGTCTTTGCAGAAGGAGTAGATACATTTGTATTTTCCTCAGTGATTTTTTTTTAAAAAGTTGGTTATTCTTGGCATTATAGAATTCACATAGAATTCTTCTTCCCATTCCCAGATTTAAGAAAAAACAACAACAACCCAAGCCACTGTATTTTTTGCCTCTTTTTCCTTCTTCTAGTCAAAATGTAAGGTTAGTTTGGTCATTTAAAAACTTGGTGTATTTTTCTATAGGTAGTCATTTAAAATTTTCCCCTTTAATTGTTATCAGGCCATATATACTTTTCAAAGGTGTATGACATATGTGTGTTAAAATGGTAGATTTTTAAAAGATCCCTTTTGTAGGATTTAGTATTTCTCCTAATAGTATTCAAATACTTTCTCAAGTTAGTAATTGGATTTTTTCTGTTAGCATTTAGTGTTAATGACACCAAATTTTATTCAATCGAAATACAATATTGAAACCAACTCAGATATTGTACTGAGTTAAATGCTGAGATCCTTTCAAACCTTCTCACCCCTCTTCATTCTGTAATTTCAAAACCAACCCAGGCTGGCAGGCCGTTTGTATGGTAGCATCTGGGGAAGACAGGATACTGAGCAGCAGTCCGCACCTGCTAGAGTGATAACATTTCTTTTTAATTTAAGAAAAGGCTCTTTACAAGATAAATATTTGGAATTTTAAACAGATACACAAGTTACACCTCTCCCTCCTTTTTAAGCCCATCACAAAAATGATCAGTTTTTCCAACCTACATAAAGAAAATAGTGTCAGTTTCTCCTCTCCAACTTAATTTTACAGTTAATGAAATGAGATACAGTAAGATTAATTTTTAGCCTTTTTAAAAACTATAGCCCCTGTGATTGTTTTGGAAAATGTTCCAGAACCTACATGTGTTCCCATCTTTGCTGTGGCAGGACAG
>NW_006285795.1:648452-656426 GCF_000327345.1 Myotis davidii
AGCGGCGTCTGGGAAAGGGAAGATTGTTTTTCCTTCTTTTTTTGAAGAGGATTCATTATATTGTTTCTCATGGAGTATGTGCTTTTTAAAAATTTATTTTTATTGTTGATGGCATTACAAGTGTCATCCATTCTCCCCCCATTAACCCCTGTCCGTCCAACTCCCATCCAACCCCAGGCCTTCACCGCACTGTTGTCTGTGTCCATGGGCTATGCATGTAAGTTCTTTGGTTAATCTTTTCTCCCCCCTCACCTCCCTTCTCTCAGAGATATGTCAGTCTGATCCATGCCTCCATGTCTCTGGATCTATTTTGGTTGTCAGTTTATGTTGTTCATTAGATTCCACATATGAGTGAGATCATGTGATACTTATCTTTCTCTGACTGGCTTATTTCTCTTAACATAATCTTCATGTACATCCATGCTGTCTCCAAGGATAAGAGATCCTTCTTTTTTTTTTTCCCCAGCTGCATAGCATTCCATAGTGTAAATGTACCACCGCTTTTTTATACACTCATCTACTGATGGGAACTTGAGCTGTTTCCATCTTAGCTGTTGTAAATAGCTCTGCTATGAACATACGGGTGCATATATTCTTTCTGATTGTTTTTTCGGGATTCTTAGGATATATTCCCTGAAGTGGGATCAAATGGCAGTTCTATTTTTAGTTTTTTGAGGAAACCCCATACTGTTTTCCACAGTGGCTGCACCACTCTGCATTCCCACCAGCACTATATTAGGGTTCCCTTTCCCAACATCCTCGCCAGCACTTGCTGTTTGTTGATTTATTGATGGTAGCCATTCTGGCAGGTGTGAGGTGATACTTGATGGTATTTTTAATTTAAAAAATATTTTTATTAACTTCAAAGAGGAAGGGAAGGAGAGAGAGATAGAAACATCAGTGATGAGAGAGAATCATTGATTCGCTGCCTCCTGCATGCCCCCTACTAGTGGTAGAATCGAGCCTGCAACCCAGGCATGTGCCCTAATGGGGAAGTGAACCATGACCTCCTGGTTCATAGGTTGACACTCAACCCTGAGCCACGCTGGCCGGGCTGTAATTTTAATTTGCATATCTGGTCCTGGTCCTGGCAGGTGAGGGAGGCAATCAGTGGATGTGTCTCTCACACCGAGGTTTCACTCTCTCTCCCCTTCCCTCCTTCCACTCTCTCTAAAAAATCAATGGAAAAATATCCTCAGGTGAGGATTAACAAACAGCAAAAAAAAATCAAATACGTCAATGGATGTGTTTGTGTGCCTCACTTTCTGTTCTTCTAAACACATCAGTGGATGTGTTTGTGTGCCTCACTTTCTGTTCTTCCTGTCTTTGAGGAAGGTCCTGATACACGGTGCTTAGTCATTTTGTCAGATCTCTGAAGTGGTTGCTGGCAGCAGAGACTGCCAGTTCCCAGAGCAGTTTGCAAAAGCAAAGTTGATTGGCATGGAATTTTGTCAACAAGCTCTTATGTTAGACTATCTCAGTGAGCTGCTGGGGTGAAAGGGAAGTGGATTTGTTTGCAGTATTAGCTCCTTACCCTTCATACGACCTTTGACAAATCCCTTGACTTCATCTGTAATGCCATCCTAATACCCACTTCACTAGAGAGCTATTGAAAAGATTACATAAAATAAGAAAGTGTATGAGCCACTCTGCCAAACGCATTATGTTACCTGGTTTATGTTAACTGCCATGGCCTTCCCCTCCTGGTAAATGATTATTTTTATGGCTTATTTATGTAGACTGGTGTTCTTGTAATTCACATGACGTAGCAGGAGTCCATTTCTCAAAGGAAGAATGAAAGTATCGCTTGACCTGGGTATTTATCTGTTTTTCCTGAAGTGGATTGATTCTAGGACGATACCTGCTTTTTCAGGCCCGATTTTCACAAAACTTCCCTAAATTAGACGAAAGTAGATAATTAGGCTAAAGGAAGTGTTTAAATTGTAAGACATTCAAAGCAATCCAGGATGTCATTTTGAGCCCCAATTTAGTCTCTCTTCAGGCTAGGGCTGGGCCGCGTGCTCAGTGTTTATCCAGGACAGCGTCTCACTGCCCAGGGTCACGGTGACCCTCCTTCCAGTGGCTCTCAGGTGACTGTGCACTTTACATCTTAGCACCAGAATTTGGTTCAGTCATTTATCTAAAACACTCAAAACCTTGTTGTGTTGGTCTATGTGTATTTCACAAATGTACTATCAATGTTGCTTTTTGTGTGTTTGCTGTAATCTACCCTAAAAATATTGTTCCCTACCATCAATATTCTAGTTGTGGTAAATGGGCCTAATTTCTATGTCTCTACATTTTAATGGGCATACACGAAAAATTATAAATTATTTTACCTGTAGCTTCTGGATTAGAGATTTGAGTTTCTAGCAAAGGCTTCTTAACCTGGTGTTCATTTTCTCTGGACTTGTTCAATTCCTACCTGGTTGTTGGAGGGTCAGCCTCAGGTTTATACAAGATCCCATTAAGTTTTTGCTGCCCCCCACTCCCCTTGCCTCCAAGATAATTATGTGTAATGAATTTCCTTGTATTGACTTACTTTTTATTTTGTATTTATTTTAATTTATTTGAGAGAGAGAGAGAGAGAGAGAGAGAGAGAGAGAGAGAGAGAGAAGCTGATTTGTTGTTCCACTTAATTATGCGTTCATTGGCTTGTATGTGCCTTGATGGATGGGAACCGTGATCTAACCAACTGCACTACCCGGCCTGGGCATGATTTTCCTTGTTTCTTAAATGTCCTCTTTAGAAGACAAGTTAGGAACAAGTTTGGATTAACACATCGTAAACAGATGCTCCCCGATTCGTTCTTAGATATATTCAATAATCTTCCCTTATGCTGATTTTCACTCTTACATAATTAGCTTCTTTTTATAAAAAATATTTGTATTGATTCAGAGAGGGAGAGGGAAAGAGAGAGAGAGAAATACCAATGATGAGAGCGAATCATTGATCGGCTGCTTCTTGCACTCCCTACACTAGGGATTGAGCCCACGACCTGGGCATGTGCACCGGGAATCGAACTGTGACCTCCTGTTTCATAGGTCGACTCTCAACCGCTGACCGGGCCCAATTTGCTTCTTAAGCAAACTAATTAAAAATGTGTTATGACTGACATTTGATAAGATCTTAATTTTGAGATTTTACCAAGCGTTCTTCTCTGAGAACTTTAATGAATTCATCAAGACAATTGTAGCTGCTTATAACTGCAATCTTACTAGTGATCAGTTTGGAAGCAGGCCTGCTAGGCAGTGCAAAGAGATAGCAGGTGTAGGAGGCAGTGACTTTCATTATACAGGGGTGGCCCCCTAGCAGGTAATGGAAACAGGAAGAAGAACAGCAAGTGCATTTGCCCAGCTGCTCATCACTTTCAGAGAAATCTTCCTAGGCCCGCACTCAGATAAGAGTGACGTTACTCTGGCGCATTAGCTGCGAGGGAAGGCCTGTGAAACAGTATCCATTCTTCCTAGAAGTCCAAAGAGGATTTGTAACCACTTGGGGTTTTCATGTGAAAAGCCAAGTGTTGTTTTATTTCCCCCTGCTTTTATGGGATGGTTTGTGGATACTTCAGAATCTCTTCTTTCCTTTCGGTATTATCCAAGCCTGTGGCTAAGTAGTTAGTTTAAATAGATATAGAACATTGACTTTAAAAAAAAATTTATCTTTATTGTTGAAAGTATTATAGATGTCACCGTTTTTCCTCATTGACACCCTCTCCCCTCTTCCCCCCACCCTGCCGCCAGGCCTTCCCCACACTATAATCTGTGTCCATGGGTTATACCTACATGCTTGTAAGTACTTTGGTTAATCTCTCTCCCCTGCCCTTCCCTCTGAGATAGGTCCATCTGACCCATGCTTCATGTCTCTGGATCTATTTTGTTTGTCAGTCTAATTTGTTCATTAGAGTCCACTTAAATTTAAGTGACTTTTCCTATTATGTAGAAGGTGTTCAGGTAACTGACAAAGGAAAATAAATCAATAATGCTCAATTCAGCATTAGTTCAAGTGCTGACGTTTTCTTAAAACAGGGCAAATAGGGCAGGAGAAAGGGTTCGCACATGGCATTGACCCCTTGGACGTTCGCCCACATACTCCTTCTGGGTGGACCGAGAACCTGGTGCCTCACTTCCCCTCCCTGCCCTTCAGGGGTCGGGCATTGTTTTATTTGAAGCGGAATCTATGGATTATTAAGGTCAGACTTCATCATCAAAGCATCAGTATGAAAATACAGTCTAAACTAAAGATGTAGTTTTACGCTTGATCTTAGCCAAAAGGCTGAGAAGCGATAATAAAGATGTATTTTTTATTAATGTGATTCATTAATCAAAACTTTCTTTTGAATTCCTTTCCTGTATAATAGACTGAGTAGGCTGCAGTAGCTGTCCAGCTAAACTTGGGCATGAATTTCCTGTTGATCTCAGTCATTTGGTTTTTTTCCATTTGCCTTTTAAAATTTCCTGTCCAAACTCATGTACTTGCTTTTCCATTTGCTTAAAAAAATTTTTCCTATCTTGAGTTATTTCTTAGGAGGGAAATATACATACAAAGATTTTTCCCCCCCAGTATCTCTTTCTTGTTATTAAGAATACCAAAGCGTTTGGTTCGGTGGATATAGCATCGGCCTGCGGACTCAAGGCTCCCAGGTTCGATTCCGGTCAAGGGCATGTACCTTGGTTGCGGGCACATCCCCAGTAGGGAGTGTGCAGGAGGCAGCTGATCGATGTGTCTCTCTCATCGATGTTTCTAACTCCCTTTCCCTCTCCCTTTCTCTCTGTAAAAAAATCAATAAAATATATTTTTTTAAAAAAAGAATACCAAAGGGTAATTTAATTTCTTCATTGATGGATAACATACACTATTAATAATAATTGCTGGAATATTTAAAATTGTAATTCTCTACTCCTGAATATGTTCTTTTATAAACTTAAATTGAAAACATGATGAGGAAGAGAACCCTGATATTAAAATAAGAAGCCTTTGTTGTAAGTGGCATCACATAGTGGAGTGAGCCCTGGAGTGGGGGGCAGCAGACCCAAATCCTAGTCCCATTCTGCAGTTAATTTGTTCCGTCCCTGGAAAAGCATCTGAACCTCTCGGGACCTCGACTCCAAACTGAAAGTTTGAGCTGAAGATCCAGAGTTCCTCATGGAAGCAGACTCACTGAGAGGAGTAAGGCGCTGTCTTCTCTTCCCCAACTTGATGGCGGGTTTCCCCTGGTGCTCGTTCAGGGTGGAGTGGGCGCATCACAGGGGGGACGTGACTCTCACAGTGGCGGTGTGGTCCAGCCGGAGGGACCGACCCAGGGACAGGCTTCTCATGAGATGCCAGTGTTGGTAGAATCTTGGAAATGTCACGACACCTGGTTTCATAAATACACTCCAGACTCAGCCTGAGGTGGCGTATTCCTTCTGGACCTAATGCTATTTTGCCTTTCCTTTTGCTTTTAGGAGCGTATTTAATGAAAAGTGCCAAAGACTGAAAAACCAAACATGAGGGTAGCAGGTAAGATAAATATGTCAGTTCAGTAGCAATAATGTTGCTTGTTGTGTAACCTGTTTGTTTAGTAATGATGAAAGGAGGGGGTAAATAATCTTTTTCTATATTGAGTACAGAGCTGAAATACAACGAACTAAATAATCAGTTAGCCTCTTTATATTTTTGTTGTTGTTAATCCTCACCCAAGGGTATTTTTCCATTGACTTTTAGAGAAAGTGGGAGGGAGGGAGGAAGGGGGGGAGAGAGAGTGAAAACCGTCGATGTGAGAGAGACTCATCGGTTGGTTGCCTCTTGCACTCAACTCGGAGCGGGGTAGGGGATTGAACCTGCACGGGAAACCTGAGACCCTTTGGTTCATGGGCCAAAGTTCTAACCACTGGGCCATGCCAGCCAGGGTAGCCTCTTTCCTTTTTTTTAAATATATTTTCATTGATTTCAGAGAGGCAGGGAGAGGGAGAGAGAGAGATAGGAACATCAGTGATGGGAGAGAATCATTGATTGGCTGCCTCCTGCACCCCTCCTTGCCCGCGTGCCACCCCCTTACCCCCCCGCCCCCGACTAGGGATGGTGCCTGCAACCTGGGCGTATGTCCTGATTGGGAATCGAACCGAATCGAACCATGACCTCCTGGTCGATGCTCAGCTACTGAGCCACACTGGCCAGGGCTAGTCTCTACTTTTTTATGTAGATGGCAAATCACAATTTGGACATTTAATGGGTGTTACGTAAGTGTTTGGGAGCACTTTCATTGAAATTAATTTATGCTAAATATTTTGAGTTATGGCTTTAATGCTCATGTTCTTATACCTTAAGTTTATTTACTTAATAATACATAGTTAATGTCCATATAAAGAACAATCTGACAACCTGGGGGGCTGGTTTCTGTTTTTGTTAAGTTCTAGCTTGTTGAGGAAATGAGCTATCAAGTTTAAAAGCTTAAATTTTTTTAATGCGTATGAAGAAATTAAAACTGCATGTAAAGGATTCAATAAAATGTGTTTTGCATAAGTGACTTATGTACAGGGTGGGGCAAAAGTAGTTTACGGTTGTTCGTATGGAAAATAATACCATCATTAATAAATAACACAAGAATAGTGTGTCGTGTACTCACAACTGTAAACCTACTTTTGCCGGACTCTGTTTGCTAGTTCAAGTTCAGTCTGCCTAAATGAGATTATGCATAGGCACATCTGTTTCTTAGGCAGCATATGGAGGAAACTGAAAAACACCACTTGATGGTCATAGTATTAAGGTAGTTATCCTTAAACATTATAAAAAGACAAAGGCATAAGTAACTGGAGGGGCTGATGACCCTCCTCTTCCTATCTAGAGTGAAAATAGGTGTGATCTGTCCTAACTGGTGTGGCTCAGTGGATAGAGGGTTGGCCCCATGGACTGAAGGGTCCGGGATTCGATTCTGGCATGGGCATATACCTTGGTTGTGGGTTCAATCCCCAGTAGGGGGCGTGCAGGAGGCAGCTGGTCAATGTTTCTCATTGATGTTTCTAACTCTCTATCCATCTCCCTTCCTCTGAAAAATCAATAAAATATATTTTAAGAAACAAAAAGAAAGAGAAAGAAAAAGAGAGAGAGAGAGAGAGAAAATAAAATAAATGTGATCCTTCTGCTCCTACCCAGCCTCCAGCACAGTCAAGGCCCAGGGGGAAGTGTGCACTTTACATAGAAATATCTGAGTGTGTGTCCAACATAGGCGATAACTTGTAATTTTCAAAATCAAGATAGTCATTCTTTTAATTATCATCTTCTTGCCAGCAAACAAAATATTTTCCTAAAGGAGAATCTCTTAGAACAGTGGTTCTCAACCTTGGCTGCACATTAGAATCACCTGGAAATCTTTTTTTAAAAAAATTATTTTATTGATTTTTTACAGGGAGAGAGGGAGGGAGGGAGAGAGAGAGAGAGAGAGAGAGAGAGAGAGAGACAGAGAGAGACAGAGAGAGACAGAGAGAGACAGAGAAAGGAGGAGGAGGGGAGGAAAGGAGGAGGCTCGGCTTGGTGAGATCTTTTCTTAAGGAAACAAATGTTGGTTTTCTACTGGGTCCTTTCTTCGGGAGCTGGCCTAGAAAAGGAATTCCAACAGCTGAACAGAGAGGATTGCCGGCAAGCGAAATGAGGTTCTAACAACCAACCCCACAGGCAGATGGCAGTTAGGAGCATTAGGACTGAGGTGGCTGTCGGAGATCGTGGGAGGAAGTGGTCGCCGCAGCGCCACTGTAAACCAAATTGCCTCTCCCAGCCCCTCAGGCTGGCCCGGAGCATGGAAAGCCACAGTGGTGGGCTGGCTGGACCCTGCGCTGGGCAACAGCAGGTCTCTGGGGCCCCTCAGGGGACTTCCGTAGGCCAGCGTGTGTGTCTCTGTAGCCTGTCAAACCACAACCATTCACAGAGGGCATGTGGTTTTGAGTCTATGCCATGAAACCAGGGAGAGTGCGTTACATGTTTTCAGAAAGAATGGAA
>NW_006285795.1:663225-667165 GCF_000327345.1 Myotis davidii
CTGCAGGCCAGTGCTCTATCCACTGAGCCAAACCTGCTACAGCCAGGCCGATATCTTTTTTTTTTTTTAATATACTTTATTGATTTTTTTACAGAGAGGAAGGGACAGGAATAGAGAGAGAGAAACATCAGTGAGAGAGAAACATTGATCAGCTGCCTCCTGCACACCTCCTACTGGGGATGTGCCTGCAACCATGGTATATGCCCTTGACAGGAATCGAACCTGGGACCTTTCAGTCCGCAGGCTGACACTCTATCCACTGAGCCAAACCAGTTAGGGTATGGGAATCTTTTTAAAATCCTGTAGTGGTCAGCTCTGTTTTGTCATTGCCACTTCGTTTCTGTATTTGGAGTGTTTCTCAGTAGAAATGAGGAACTCTGAGAAACGGCTGCCTCCTGGAGGCATGCGCCTTTCCAAGCTTCCCAGTTCATTTCCTTCCTTCCTCTTACGATGAAGTTCTCACATCTTTAGGTTTATGAAATTAGAAGGAGTATAGTGCTCTTTTACTCTTTCTTTCTCAGTATGTTGAGTGTTAGTAGTTTTTCAGGAGAACATAGTCATTTGGAGTTAGGACAGAGTACTGTACGAAGCCCTGGGCCCTGTCAGGACCCCTGGTTTCTGGTTCTTGTGCTGCCACGAAATGCTCTGTAATCTTGGGCAGTTGCCTCATCTCTGGACCTTTGTTTCCTTAAGGAGAATGAGAGAACTAATGATCCTGACTCCCTCTTTTATATCAGTACTAGAGGCCGGGTGCACGAAATTTGTGCACGGGTAGCGTCCCTAGGCCTGGCCGGTGATCAGGATCGATCAGGTTCCCGCCTCCCTTTCCTATCTTGCACTTTTTCTTTCCTAGATTTACTGAGCTTCTGAGAAAAAGGACAAGTGATGGTTCGTATTAAGCAGTTAATTAGTTCATAGCAGTGCTAACTATTTGTAAGGCACTCAGAAATGGTTAAAAATATGAAGTTATAAAAGACTCAGAGTCTGTCTTCATAGAGCTCACCCTGGAACCAGATTGTGAATCATATGTGAGAGGTGCCAGCCAGAGTGACCCAGGAGTGGAGAAGGCCTGTCTTAAACTAAGTGTCAAGTCTGAGGAGAAACACTTTCTGGTTCCCCATACCAGGAGACTCATGTGTCTCTAGGTTGGCTGGTGATAGGACATTTCACTTGAGAGCTCCTTGCTGGGTGGACATCATGCTCTGTTGCATCAGTAGCTCCAGAAGATCCAGTGTTTTGGTGTCATCCTTGTAGAGCACGGTTGCCCTTTATATTTGAAAAGGATTAGGAAGGGATCATCCAACAAACTTGGTGGCAGGCTTCCATTAGTCATGATACTTTTGTATAGTCGGCCACCAATTGATGGCAGGGATTTTTTTGTGTTTTTTTTTTTTAAATGTAAAATTAGGCAGATAACTCAAACATTTCTTTGTTTAGATTGCTGGTCAGTCTGATAATTCTTTGATC
Organism: Myotis davidii; assembly: GCF_000327345.1. NCBI lineage: Eukaryota > Metazoa > Chordata > Mammalia > Chiroptera > Vespertilionidae > Myotis > Myotis davidii. Next base: position 664,693 of record NW_006285795.1, read on the forward strand.
AGGAAAATCCTTTATTTTGATGGGTGGTTGGTAAAGTTTTTGTTGTAACTCAAGTAAAATTAAGCTCAGTAGGTAAAAAGTAAAAATGTATTAGTCTTAAGACTTTATATGAACTTACACTTTTCATTGAATTGTTACATAATAAAAGCTCTGTGGGCTCATAAGCTGGTTTCTTCTCTTTATGTAGGTGCTGCAAAGCTGGTGGTAGCTGTGGCAGTATTTTTACTGACGTTTTATGTTATTTCTCAAGTATTTGAAATAAAAATGGATGCAAGTTTAGGAAATCTCTTTGGTAAGTTCCATTTTTTCCCTATTTTAAATCTTGTTTTTGATGTGAGTGTCTCGTTACCACTTCTCAACATTGAGTCATGCTGTGTAGTCTGTCTAGAAAAGAAAATGTAATTATGCCAATAAGTGCGATTCATTCAAATGTTTTAAAAAACACAATAGAAAGTCTCAAAATCAGTTCAGTGTAAAGCATAAATCTTCTATTCAACATTTTGAATATCTTTAGTGGAGTGTCGCAGGGTCATTAATCATGGCATTCTAAATGTGCATTGTGGAAAATATCACACTCTTTGAGCTAGCTGATAGGAAATTTGGAATCAAACCTAGCCCTTAATTAAAAAGTGGTTAGGAGTCATGATTATGCATTTTAAATACCAGCCATAGAAATCCAGTTTGCTTTTCTACCCTTATTTTTCTCCTGCAACATTTTTCTTTTCACCAGTTTGTATAATGCTCTATTGTAAACATACCATTGTAAGCTACCTTAACTCAGTTTTTAACATTTACATTAATAAAAGAAATTAACATTTGAAATGTTTGCATAAGCTTTGGCTGTTGTTTAAGGTATTAAAAACCACTCTTGAAAGGTGAGGCTATGAAACCAATTAACAGTATTTTGGCCTGGTAGGCAGGAAGTGGATGGAACAACTTTCAGATCTCGGGAAGAGCGAATTGTTTTCCATACATTAATATTTGGAGGGAAAGCACAAGAACAAGTTCACATCCTCTTATATCTAGTTTCAAGATTCCCTTAAGGCAGTGCTTCTCAAACTTTACTGTCAGATGATCTCCAGGGAGTCTTAGTAAATGCAGGTTAATTGTCTGGAATGGGGCCTAGGAGTCTGCATTTCTAACAAGCTCCCAGGTGATGCTGCGATTCCTACTCACAGACCACATTCTGAGAATCAAAGCTTTAGACAATTCAGACATGTACTCATCAATTTGTGTATAAACATTTTTAGGTGACTTTCTAACAATGACTACTTAGGTATACTTCCTCGTATTGCACTGAATTCTGCCCTTTATACTCCCAGGTAATAGCAGCTCAGCATTAATGATCTCTCAAATAGTTAAATTGAGATGACCCATCAGGTCATCTTTTCACAAGTTTTCATCTTACCAAGTTATGGACTCTTCCCTTTCAGTCGTTTCTCTTAATGTACCGGTTCTTTTTCAGAACATCTGTTGTTCAGCACCCATCTTAAAATGAAGTTTCCTGGGTCCAGCATCGAGTAGTTATTGCAAAGTACAGTGAGGCTTGACCTACTCCTTCTGTAGACAGTATTTCTGTTCCTGCGGAGGCCCAGCTGGTGCCTTGGAGAGTGCAGCTGGTTTCAGAGGCATGATGGCAGAGAGACACTGAGGGCTTTGAGGACTTGTCCAGGGCATGTGGGAACAATGGGGCTAGCTAATTCTACTAACAAAGGCCGATGGTTAAGGAAGATGATTAGGGGATCTTAGTGGAAGCAAGTTGAACATTTTTTCTTTTTCTAAGTAATGGAGAGACTTCCACTGGTCTGGAGGCCTTGGACAAAGAATCAGTGAATTACAAGTCAGTGGGAGGAGACTGAACAGACAAGGAAAGCAGGATCCTTGAGAGAAGGGAGGCAACAGGACCATTGGTACAAATACAACGTCAGGGAAAAGGCCCACTGTTTTCAGAAAGAAGAGGCTGGGTGAAGCCACTGTTCACCCTAGTTTGGATCTTCATCTCTAGTCTGGACTGTTTCCGTAAGCATCCCAGGGATCTCGTTATGTCTGCTTTTCCTCTTTGATATATGCCTATCTCCCCAAACTGCCTCCAATCTGCCCCCCCCCTCCACCTGTGCCACACACTCACCATGCCAGTCTGCATATGATCTAGGGCAGGGGTGGGCAACTTTTTTGTGAGTGTGTGCCAAACCAGCAAAATCTCTGACTCAAAATTCTTCTGCGTGCCAACCCTAATTTTTTGAGAACACGTTACGCCTACTTGATATCTCCTAAGGTGTACGTATGTGAAGAACCTTGAAGAAATAATAAAATTCATTCAAGCGACAAAAACACAGTATATGATGATGAAAAATACATTTATTTTTTAATGTATACATGTACACTGATAGTCCAACAGAAAACTTTATGACTCTGTTTGATATTATCAGTGGGACTTTTGCTGCTGCATCACTGATGACAGAGATTTTACCTC
>NW_006285795.1:667632-672884 GCF_000327345.1 Myotis davidii
TTCCTTACATTGTAGTTTCTTTTCTTTTATCCTTTTCCATGTATCTGTCTTTCCTTACCGCAGAATAAATCTTGAAGGCAATACTACCTTGATGCTTCACCCAGCATCTAGTGCCAGGCCCTGTAAATAGCAAATGCTGATTGAATGGGGAATGAGTTTTGGTAGTTGCGGATTAGGGTTTTGACATGGAAAAAGTGTGTCCAGAATCGGATTCATTTAAAGCTGTATTAGTTGAAAAGCTGCTGGTCATCAGCTATGAACAAATGCTGAGCTACCTCAATCATTGCTTCTCTTAATTTTCATCTTGATTTTTCCTAATGTTGGTAACTGCCAGGCTTTCCCGTGTGTGTTTTAGCTGTTTCATTCAGGCGTGCTTAGGGCAGAGGGCTTATTTTGTTGTCATAACTTAAGTTGTATACTATATCCACAAAACCTTATTGGATTCCAGACTATTGAATTGGTGAAAATTTAATTTGTATGCTTATATTTTACTTCTCATTTCAGAATAATTGAACAAAGATGGAGATATGGTTGTCTGTGCCGTTTGTTTAGCATCTAACTTAATTTACCAAAGGGTAATAAGTTTAACTGAACATTGGGATTGTTTCTGTAATTCAGTATTGTAGAGGGACCATGAGATTAACTATGTTGTTGGGTTTTTTTTTGTTAATTTCAATTACAGTTGATATATAATATTACATTAGTTTCAGGTATACAACATAGTGATTAAACATTTATATAACTTATGAAGTCATCACCCCAGTAAATCTAGTAAACTATAATCCTCTTGGTGGTGAATATTACCATGTTTTTCCCATCTAAGGACTAACCAGGCCTGACCCTGCTTAGCTTCCGAGATCAGATGAGATTGGGTGCATTCAAGGTGGTATGGCCATAGACTATTACCATGTTTTTCATCTTGTTGATATTATAACTTAGTTGATAGTTTCTATAAATTGAGATTCAGGTTGCTTATACACTGAGTGGCCTGATTATTATGACCACCTGACATTTGTAGGCAAATTAGCTATAATTTCGCGCTGAAGTTGCTAGAGGGCCAGACAGTAATAAAAAGGGAAGCAGGTTGTTTAACACGACAATGCCAAGAAGAATCGCCGCAGTACTGAAGGCAAAAGGTGGCCCAACGAAGTACTGATGGGGTGGTCATCATAATCTGGCCACTCAGTGTATAGTACTCTTGTAGAAAAATAAAATGAACTTATTTCTAGAAAGGACGAATGAAAAATTTTGTGTACAATTAGTAGTTGAAATTCCTGAAAGGTTAAAGTCGGTGGTGCAGGGGCAGGCTAAATAGCCATCTCAGACGGCGATTAAAGAAAAACTGCATTTATTTAAGGAAAAGGAGATGGGAGATGGGGATATCCAAAGGGAAGAGTTATGTAGCACTGAGCCAAAGGTTATTGGGTCCATGATGGCAGCAAAAATGTACTTAGGACAGTGATCCAAGGAAGGGCATAGAAGAAGCAACAGGAGAGCCTGGGCTGGGCTGCTTTGGCTCACTGAGACGTCAGAGAAAAGGGGGCCTTGGAGACAGGTTCAGGGGGTTAGCCCGGGACGAGCTGCCCCATGGCCCATTGCTCCCCTGGTTGCAAGTCTCGTGGGGTCCCTTAGAGATTGGGGGATATGCTGGGTGGACAGTGATGCAAGGAAGGGCATAGAAGAAGCAACAGGAGAGCCTGGGCTGGGCTGCTTTGGCTCAATGAGAAGTCAGAGAAAAGGGGGCCTTGGAGACAGGTTCAGGGGGTTAGCCCGGGACGAGCTGCCCCATGGCCCATTGCTCCCCTGGTTGCAAGTCTCGTGGGGTCCCTTAGAGATTGGGGGATATGCTGGGTCCTTTGGCCTGATCTATTTCTTTCTTTCTTGCAGGTGGAAATCTCAGGGGAGGGTCTCAGTAGGGTATCCGTCAGCTTCCAGGTGTGCTCTTTCAGGTGGAAGAGGTCTCCACTGAGTGGTCGGTGCCAGGGCAGGGGGTCATTAGTCAGTGCAGCTGGTCCTGAGGCAGCCACGGTGCCACTTGTCTGGTTTTGCTGGTTTTCTGGGCCTGGAGCTGAAACACAACTGAGGCCTAGATGTTCTCTTCAGGGAGGGAAAGGTCAGGGAGTCTAGGCCACCTAAGCAATGATATAAAAGGTCAGGAGTCCAAACCGCATGACCAGTGATAAGCGAGGGGAGGATGGGTTACCCTGGGGCGAGGTTCTTGTTTTCCCAGTTTTACCAAAGTACTTTAGTTGTGATTTAAACAAATCTAAACAATTTTTAATAAAACTTTTTATTTTGTAGATACACATGCACTTGTAAGAAATAATACACAGAAGATTCTATATGCCCTTTATTTAGGCTGAGTAATGTCTTATAAAACTATATACAGTGTCACCACCAGGATATCAACATGGATCCAATCTGCCAGTCATAGTTGATTGTGATTTAACGTAGTGGTAGTTTTCAGCATGGACACTTGGCATCTAGTGAGAGTAGTGAACACAGTCCAAATTATTTTGGCATATTGCTGCAGTAAGTACTTCATGTTCCATTGAATTGATTTATTTTTTCCCCTTTCAGACTTAAATGGTTGAAATATTATATACACGAGTTACCTCACGTTACTGAAGACTAATGTGTAAAATAATTCTGATTTCTTTAGCCTGATTGATTGAAAGACATTCATTGATGAAACCAGATCTCATTTAAGGTTGGCCTCTGGACTTCTTCACTAGGATCTTCTCCAAATATCTGAAAACTAACACGTCCAACACAGAACTCATTATCCACCCTCCCGCCCATCTCTCACTAGATTATAAACATTTTAAGTGCAGAAATTATGTTTCCCTTTTTTCCCCCCATTGGCTCATGTGAGTGAATAAATGAATGGTTCAAAAGCCAGACATCTGAGAGACAAACTTGATTCCTCTCTTTCCACCATTCCTCCATCTGGTCATGCCCAGTCCATCAGTGCTGCTTCCTTAGTTGCTCTGAACCTGCCTACTGTCGAGCCCACCTTCACTGCCATTGTTCGGGCTGCTCTCCTTTCCTGCCTGGATTCTCTCAGCAAGCATCCTGGTGGACCCCTTGTCTCAAGCCTTGAACCCTCTGCAGTCTGTTCTCCACTCGACAATCAGAAGATTTGTCTGAAAACTCCATGTGACCATAAGCCCCCAGACAGTCTTGTTTTGGGGGACGGTGCAACATGAGTTTGGATGCTAGAATGAGGTAGGGCTTTGGAAATGATCTCTGCCAATTACTGATTATGACTTAGAACAAATCAAATCACTAAACCTCTCTGATCCACTTATTTATCTTTAAAACAGGGATGATACTCAATAATACATGCAGAAGTGCTGGTAGAGGGCCCAGCGTATGTGAATGAGCTACGTTATGTTACCCCATTCTGATCCCGCTGTCTCCCTCTTACCTTGTTTCCACGTTAGCTATGCCAGAATTCCTGACTGGAGCATGATTCCCTGTCAGCGCCTGAAAACCTGAGTTTGATATACATGTTCATTCAGGACCAAGTAAAATGGAGAATTTCCAGTTCTCAGGCGCTTAATCATTGGTTGCTAACAACTCTCTGGGCTGCCTCATTTATAAAAGTGAGAACACTGGACCAAATGATCTTTAGAATCCTTCCCCAACATTTATGACATAATTAGGGAAAATGACATAATTTTCCAGATTGGAAAAACAAGCCCCAATAATTCCAGTGCCCTAATTTCTAACTGATCATTTTTTTTGTTTCCTTCAGGTCTTTGTTCTTTTTACCCATGAGTTTTTTAGTCCTTACAGCTAAGCTTTGTTTTCTGCTTTCTTCCAAATGAATGCAACCTTTCCTATGTTACTACAGTGCCTGTAGGACCCCACTGATGCATAGGATTCTGAGTGTCCTGTAGGGTTATGAGCCTTCGTTTACTTGGTCATTTTTCTCTTTTTAAACATTTACATGTTGTTTTTCAGCTTTAACTTCTGTTCTTTAGTTAGAGTGCTAGACTTACATACAGGAAATTGACAATTATCTAAAATAGTACAGAAATAAAAACTAAGTAACTATTTATAGTCCAACAGCTGGCAAACACTTACGATACTGCATACTTAATAGCCAAAAGAGGAAACGGCTGCCCACAGAACTATTGAGGATCTGAATTGTAATCTCCTGGGCTAGGATCCGATGTCAGTGCTTTAAAAAAAGCTCCAAGTGTAGATGGTCAGGTTGAGATCTGCTAAAACCAAGTTAAGATTTGATCAGAAGATTCTGACTGCTTTGAACTGATAAATTAGAAAACTCTTAGTAATGATCTTAATTTCTTTATTACACTCAATACATTTCTATTGTAGAGAAAAGCTCTCCACCACCGCCATCACTCTTGTGTTTCCTCCACCCCCAAATCTCCTAGCCTGACCACTAGGGTAGGTTCTGTATATATTCCAGGGCGTTATATGCAGATGTACATAACACCATATTGCAGCAACAACTTTTAAGTACCCTAATAGTCACCAAGTATGTATTTAAAGTCACTTAAAGGTTTAAAGGGAAGTTTGAAATACGTTTGATAACACTTACATGTGGAATCAGAAAAAAACAAACTCATAGCAACACTGGAGTGGTGGTTACCAGGGGGTGGGGCGGTGGGGGAAGTGGGGTGGTTTTGCTCAAAGGGTGTGACTTCCAGTTATAAGATTAACAAGTTTGGGGCTCTGATGTACAGCATGGTGTTTATAGCTATTAGTACTTTATCATGTACTTGATTGTTGCTAGAGAGTAGATCTTAAAGGTTCTTACCACATAGAAATGGCAACTAGGAGGGGATGGAGGTGGCAGTGAATATGATGGTGGTAATCATTTTGCAGTTTTATAAATATATTAAGTCAACCTGTTGTGTACCTTAGACTTGCACAATGTTAAATGTCAGTTACTGGTATATCTCCGTAAAGCTGAAAAAATAATTTAAAAGAATATTAGTAAGTTTGTAGAATAACTTTCTGACTAGGATTTAAATGTTTAAATAAAAATAAAAATGTAGAGTAAATATAAAATGTTCTTTCTATAATAAAATACTACCCACCATAATTTCTGTATATAATTGTTTATATACTGAATTATGTAGACTAAAGTTACTTTCTCACTGTTTTTATAAAGTGATATTCATGTTTTATTTAATACTAGTGGCCTGGTGCACGAAATTCGTGCATGGGGGTCGGGAGGCGCAGAAGGTGTCCCTCAGCCCGGCCTGCACCCTCTC
>NW_006285795.1:672903-675939 GCF_000327345.1 Myotis davidii
CCCCAACTGCCCCCCTGCCCCCTGCCAGCCTGATCTCCCTCAACTGCCCTCCCCTTCTGGCCTGATTGATCCTAACCACTTCTGCCTTGGCCCCACCACCATGGCTTTGTTTGGAAGGATGTTCGGAAGGTCTCCTGGTCTAATTAGCATATTACCCTTTTATTAGTATAGATATACTGAGCTATATTCAAACACTTTTATTTTTATAGGCCTGTTAGCTCTAAATATGTTTTAAAAGTGGATACTTGCCAATAGCCTTATTCCTACTAACAAAGATAACTTTATTTTTCTTAGCAAGGTCAGCGTTGGACACAGCTGCACGTTGTAAGTATTTCATCCCAATAATTTGCAGATGATTTATTCTAGTTTTTTTCTTAGGAGCTATATTCAAACACTTTTATTTTTATAGGCCTGTTAGCTCTAAATATGTTTTAAAAGTGGATACTTGCCAATAGCCTTATTCCTACTAACAAAGATAACTTTATTTTTCTTAGCAAGGTCAGCGTTGGACACAGCTGCACGTTGTAAGTATTTCATCCCAATAATTTGCAGATGATTTATTCTAGTTTTTTTCTTAGGCATAAGAGAATTTATATCCCAACAATGGAGATAGTTCAGTGTGAGCAAAGCTTTTAGAAATTGCTTTCTGAAGTTACAAGGATGATAATCGATTGGATAGCCTACTGTTCTTGGTATTTACTCATAATGAATATTGTTTTTCATTAATGTTTTTAGCTTCACCATCTTAAGTACAGGAAGTGTGTAAAAGAAGAACTAGTTCTTGAGCAGATTATTCAGCAATGCATTAGGCTTTTTAGTTTGTAACATTTGTTGTGCATGTATGCACTGAAAATGCAAAGTAACAATTCAAACCTACCCCTCTAGCCTGAATTTAAACCATAAACTTAAAGATAATCAGATAACATACATTTACCCTCATCAAGATAATATTATTTGATTCATCTATGTCAATTTTTAGCTTGTTCCCTCGGTGCTTTTGTTTTATTTAGAGGCTCAGGCTCTTTGAAACCCCCAGAAAAAAAAAAAATCCTAGGATGTGTTTTTTGTTTTGTTTTAAAAAATATTTTATTGATTTCAGAGAGAAAGGGAGAGAGAGAGAGCTAGAAACATCAATGATGAGATAGAATCATTGTTCGGCTGCCTCCTGCACCCTCCCTCCCCCCACCGCGGGGATCTAGCTCACAACCCAGGCATGTGCCCTTGGCCAGAATCGAACCTGGGACCCTTTAGTCCGCAGGCTGACATCCTAGCATGTGTTTTAAGATAAGTGTATCTTGGTGATGTAAATTCCCTTGTAGTTTGAGATTGGAAACAAACTGATTTTAAAGTCCGTTAACATTGTGTTGTTTTTTTCATCTGTTTTCTTTTCCAAAAGCTACAAAGCCTCCCAGATACAAATGTGGGATCTCGAAAGCTTGCCCTGAGAAGCATTTTGCTTTTAAAATGGCAAGCGGAGCAGCCAATGTGGTGGGACCCAAAATCTGCCTGGAGGACAACGTGTGAGTGTCGCCCCTTGGGCAGTGCAGACGTGGGATGAAGCCACAGCACTCGGAGCCTGAGGCCGTGGGGCTTTTGAAATGTATTGGGCTTGCGTTTACTAAAGAAAAGTGATTTCCATTTTTATTACGCATTTTTCCCATGCCTTTAAGGAATCTTTAAAGTTCTTAAATTTCATATTAGAGAGTGACATATTTATCCAGTTTTGTGGAGAGATGACGGGTTCCTTGAGTGAATTCTCTAAATCTGTGCAATTCCATATTAGAGCCATAGACCCATGTAGCTATTTAATTCAGATTCTCAAATCATATAGAAAAGTTAATTCATTTAGATGAATTAAAAGTTTGGTTCCTCAGTCGCACTGGCCACACCTCAAGTGCTCACTAGCCACACATGGACTCGAGCAGCATGGAGGGTATTTGCATGCTGCAATGTCCTATTTCAGCAATATTCAACCTTTTTCATCTCATGGCACACACAAACTGCTAAAATTGTGCAGCATACCAAAAAATATGTTTTGCTGATCTGACCAGAAAAAATCAAAAATGATTTTGATTCGTTCACACCAGCCAGCTGTTGTTGTGTTGGCTGTTGTCATTTTTTACGTGACAACCTAAGGGAAAAGAGGTCAGTGCCCTGATTAAGTAGTCAGGTATTCCGTATTTTAAAATTCTTGCAGCACACCTGTTGGAAATCGCTCTCCTATTTGATAGCCGTGCCCTTGCTCATGCACACTGTCTTACAAACCAACACCTTTCATTTTAAGAGTCTGAACGCTGCCTGTTGAAGTGTGAGATAATCCATTACAAGCTCAAGCCCCTGCGGCACGGAGCTGCTTGCCACCGAGCTGACTGGTTCCGTGTCAACATGCTCTACAAAGGATGGTGTTCGGATTTTTCAGTCTCCTACCTCATTGTCAGCTGCCATTGGTTCAGGTTCCTGCCTCTGAAGTTACAAACCTGTTTTAGTTGGCTGCTTTTGATCTGCTCTGGCCTAGAAAATTAGATATATGAACTTATTTGAATTCATATATCTAACAAATGTGCCATTGATTATGATAATAGTGAGGTAATTTTATAGATAGAGGGGAGGAAACTAGGCTGTTTCTCCCAGCATTTCATGTGTCTTTTCTGTTTAATAGAGAAGCTTTTAAATATTTATCTTAGTCCCTTTTCCAATTAGCTATGGGCAGGTCCTATAGCCTCTCACAATGACACTTTCCTTGTAAAATTAAAGGCTTGAGCTGTAGGTGATCTTTAAGGTCCTGACTCATGTGCTTTCTTTTCCCTCATGCTAATGATAACCCATTGCTAATTTGCTGTCTTCTGATTTCTCATTATAATAGTCCTGTTTTACTGAATTATGTAAAAAAAACCCCAAAACACTTGGATTTCAGTTTGTAGAGCTTATCTATAATAATAAAAGGGTAATATGCTAATTAGACCGGACGTCATTCCGGACGTCCTTCCTGACGAAGCCGGGGCTGGAGGGAAACCAGCCCGTGTCCCGGGTGCCTGC
>NW_006285795.1:676047-676500 GCF_000327345.1 Myotis davidii
TGGGCCTCTAGTAGTAAATAATACCCTGCCTATTAACTTAGAATGTTCCCATTCCTATCTTACTTTTTTCCTATCTTACTTTGTTTGGCTAGAAAGGCCCCAAGTTTGATTCTAAACAATAGGAAGACAGTTCATGCCTCGCTCATTGTAGATTGGCTTTGGAGCGTTTCTCTAACTGTAAAATTGAGGCAGGCCACCTACTCATCTTCATTCCAGGAATCATCCTGCCATTCCCATGAGAGATTAAATAATTGATGGGATTTTACAGCGAGGCCTGTGCCATGGAATCGGATCCCTGGTAAAGGGCTGGCCAGATATGCCTGGTGGAGACACGCGGGGACTGGTGCTCCTTCCAGTACCTTATGTTTCTAGACTGATAGTTTTCCCACTAAAATGAAGGAAAGAGCCTGCGTTTTCTTAGCATGATTCATTCACTTCTTCATGAAGTGGTTA
>NW_006285795.1:676585-676885 GCF_000327345.1 Myotis davidii
CGGAAAGGCAAGCGCATCTCCAGCTGTGGGGAGCTGCAGGGCGTGCCGGTGGGGGTCAGGTGACTGAGATGAGGTTGGGGTGTCCAACTTCCGATCCGGTGAGTCAGAGGTGTTTAGTCTGAGAACTGAAGGGTGAGAAGGAAGACAGCCAGGTGAAAAGTAGGGGAAGGACATTCTAGACAGAAGGAAGGACATACACAAAGGCCCCAGCATGGGGAAGAGCTGGAGAGACGGGCATAAGAGCCAGGCCAGAGGTGAAGGGATTTAGAAGTCCGGGGCAGGGCAGCTGCCTGGCTTGCT
>NW_006285795.1:680047-680325 GCF_000327345.1 Myotis davidii
AAGGTAAAATTGAGGCAGGCCACCTACTCATCTTCATTCCAGGAATCATCCAGCCATTCCCATGAGAGATTAAATAATTGATGGGATTTTACAGCGAGGCCTGTGCCATGGAATCGGATCCCTGGTAAAGGGCTGGCCAGATATGCCTGGTGGAGACACGCGGGGACTGGTGCTCCTTCCAGTACCTTATGTTTCTAGACTGGTAGTTTTCCCACTAAAATGAAGGAAAGAGCCTGCGTTTTCTTAGCATGATTCATTCACTTCTTCATGAAGTGGTT
>NW_006285795.1:680376-715793 GCF_000327345.1 Myotis davidii
GAGCTTGCAGCTGGCGGGTATTTAAGCCGGAAAGGCAAGCGCATCTCCAGCTGTGGGGAGCTGCAGGGCGTGCCGGTGGGGGTCAGGTGACTGAGATGAGGTTGGGGTGTCCAACTTCCGATCCGGTGAGTCAGAGGTGTTTAGTCTGAGAACTGAAGGGTGAGAAGGAAGACAGCCAGGTGAAAAGTAGGGGAAGGACATTCTAGACAGAAGGAAGGACATACACAAAGGCCCCAGCATGGGGAAGAGCTGGAGAGACGGGCATAAGAGCCAGGCCAGAGGTGAAGGGATTTAGAAGTCCGGGGCAGGGCAGCTGCCTGGCTTGCTGACTCCATCCCTGTTCCGGGTGCATATGGGAGGCAGCTAATCCATTTTTCACTCTCGTATCGATGTTGCTCTCTTTCTCTCCCTCTCCCTTCTTCTCTCTCAAAAAAAAATTTTTTTTTTAAGTATATGATTGTCTAACCACTAAGCTGTACACCTTAAACGAGCAATTTTCGACCCATGTGCTGCATGAATTTTTAAAACATATAATACTGATCTCTGTTCCTTTAGATTGTCAAATTAAAAAGTGGCAACAGCCAATACAACAGCCGTTTGGTGTGAATGCCCTGTCGTGAACCATAAATATATAGTTCATGTAATGGAGTTGCATCTTATTGGTGAGGTTGCATAGTAAGATTGCATCTGATTGGTTAGTTCTTGGCATCAGAAATCCTTATATACAACTGTGGGCACCTGATTTTTTAAAGTCACTTTGGAGCAAAAAGGGTAGGTAATTACTGTTACTATTATTTCTGTAAATCCATTAAGATTATACTTATTTCCTTTTTGTCGCATTGGCACAGAATATATTTTTTGGTGTGCTGCAGCATTTTAGTAATTAGTTTATGTGTGGAGATGGAAAAGGTTGAAAATTGCTCCCTTAAACCAATACAAAATTTAAAAAAAAACATAAAAAGAAAAAAAAAATAGAGCCAGGCCAGCAGGAACTTGTCGGCCATGCAGGTAAGGATTGAGATGTTTTTTTTTTGTCGCATTGGCACAGAATGTATTTTTTGGTGTGCTGCAGCATTTTAGTAATTAGTTTATGTGTGGAGATGGAAAAGGTTGAAAATTGCTCCCTTAAACCAATACAAAATTTAAAAAAAAACATAAAAAGAAAAAAAAAATAGAGCCAGGCCAGCAGGAACTTGTCGGCCATGCAGGTAAGGATTGAGATGTTTTTCTAAGTGCTTGGAGAAGTTGTTGATGGTTTGCAAACTCTGACATGTCACGAGTTCATTTTTGTTGAAAACAGTGCTGTGGCTGCTGCATACAGTGGTGAGAGGAGGGAGGAGGGACGGCCAGGCCCAGGGCTGCCCCAGCTCTTCGACACAGGCTTTGCTTGTACACGCACTAAAATATGTCAGTAGACGCTAAAAATACGGAAGTGGGCATTTTAATACTTTCCTACATGTGTTCTGAGTGCCTGCCACTCACGTTGGAGCCTGTTCGTCCAGATGAGTGCTTCTCAGTGAGGGTGACTGCTCCCCAGGGGACATTTGTCAGGGTCTGGCAGCTTTGGGGTTGGCACAGCCGTGGAGGTGCTACTTGGAGGAAGGGGCCAGGGACGCTCGCGCTTAAACATCCTGCATTGCACAGGACTAGCCCCTCCACATGAAGCATCAGGTCCATGATATCGTAGACGGAGTTTGAGAAATCCTAACGCAGACCCAGGACAGGAGTTGCCAAGCAGGTTCTTGTGCCATGGCTTTAAGGATAAGCAGATGCAGTTGAGATATGTATTATGGAGATTAAGATGGGTTTCATCAGTTAGAAACACAAAATCCTGGGTTTAAACGTAAGGTGTCTCACAACAAAATTGTAGCTTTTTTTACTTTTGCATTTAGAGAACCCATGGAATTTACTTACATTCAAGATAAAGCTTTTATGGCAGACATATACTCATTTGATTTTAGTTTATATGAAGTTTATATTAGGAATAATACTTCACTTATTTTTATATAGTCTTCATATTTGGTATAGGAATATATAGTAGACTGTTTTGAGGGATTGCTATTTCTTCCATCAAGGGGTCAGATAGTGTTTTTGTTTTTGAGGGCCAAGAAGTAAAGAATAATTATTTGAAATATAACCATTTAAAAACGTAAAAAACATTTTAAGTTCATGGGTAGTAAAATAAAACAAAACAAAAAATCCAGCAGATGGCTAGATTTGTACCATGAGCTGTAGTTTGTTAAACCCAGATCTAAACTAATCATTTTAAGTAGTAACTAGAATATATAGTAGGTATTTGAATCAAAGCAATATTAGATGATAGACTCTATATGGTCATATGATCATTTACTTTTGCTTAGAAATATGGAATGGTAGGGGCATGGGGAACCTTCATATTCACAGAGGATAAAAGAAAATTTCAACTTGGGTTAATAAGAGTGAGGATTAACATTCATTTAAAATCTGCAGTTGTAGGTTTCCTGAGTGAATTAGTTTTCAAAAATTGGTGAGCTGCTGCCCTCTTGTGGGAAGCTCTTGTCATAGCGCTTCCCTGTTGCCTTTACTTCTTAGCCCTGACAGACACAGCACGTACTCCGAGATGATCTCTACTTGGAGAAGACGGCTGTGACAGTTGCTAACGTAACAAGTTAGTCACAGCTGTTGCCTGTTAATATTCATAATAGAGTTCACTTGTACATTTCTGAAAGGAACAGAGCAAATGCATTTTGAAACTTCCCTTCTCAAATAATTTCCAGAGTGAGTGCACCATTTTACATTCCCACCAGCACATATGAGAGACACAATTTCTTTGTATTTTGCCAGCATTTGGTGTGTCACTTTTGAATTTTATTTTAGCTGCCCTAATAGGTATGTCATGTGACATCTCAATTAATTTTCTATTCCTTATGGCTAATAATGAACATCTTTTGTGGGTTTTTTTTGTGTTGTTGTTTTTTTTTCCATCTGAATATCCTCTTCAGTTGAATATCTATTCATGTCTGTTTTCCATTTTGTTTGGATTGTGTGTGTGTGTGTGTGTGGTTTTTTTTGCTGCTGAGTTTTGAGGGATAGAACTGCACTCATTCATCATTTGCAACCATAGGTTAACCCAAGTTTAAACGTCTATGAAAATCAGTTAGCACATTCACTGAGAATCAGTTGGCTATACGGAATTTACTAAGGTTATTAGAGATTTTATTATTTGTGAAATTATGCACCACACATACTTTATATCAGTAAAATTTACAACAAGTTTATATACCTATTATGTATGTATAGAAGTATAAATAGCTACACACGTGTAAGTGAGTGTGTGTGTGTGTGTTCATCTTGTATACTCCTCTTCACCCCCAACCTCAAACTAGTTGTTAAACGGTGAACAGCACACCACTGGGAGTATTACTCTTACCTTTAATTTTAAACCTAAAATTACCCACGATTTAGTTTAATAATTTAACTGAACAAACCGAACTGACAACAGCAGATGTTTCACTAGTGCCTTCCATGTCACGGCATCATTGTTTGTATGTGAGATGCCCATGGGTGCAGTTCCCTCGGGTGTGACCATAAATGACTGGTTAGATGCAGTCTTTATATGCACACAGTTTTACTTCTGGGCACAGAGAAACTTTACCCTGATAATCACTAGGAGCATGCTCACAGGTGACACACTCATGGAAGAGTGCTCCCCACTCTTCTTGCTCTCAGATTGAAAGATTTGGGGAGCATCTCACTTCTGTGTTCATGTCACATTTGATGTGGCAGAAAGTGCAAAAGAATGGTGTGGAATACGTGCATGATGTCCACATGTTGTCAGGATTTTCTAACAGGGTATTTCATAATCTGACGCAGGGAGCAAGAAATAGTCTAGTGTTTTGCCCTAATACTTGTTTATGTATATTTTTATTTGTGAAATCTTATTTAAGGACATTGCTATAAAGGTGTTGGGCTGTTTCCTCTGACTTAATCTCCTCTTAATCTCCTCTGCATGACTAAACACTTGTACATGTATAATATCCCCAATCCCTTTTTTTGCATAATTTTATTTTTTGATCTGTGTAATTCCAAATTTGTCTTGACTTTTTTCCCTTCAGTTTAATGAGTGGTGTTAAGAATAACGTTGGAAGAGGGATCAATGTTGCCCTGGTAAATGGTAAGAATCACTACTTGAGCTTTTGGATGTATTCAGTGGTGTTCACATGCTCCACACAAAATATGCTCTGATATCAAGGGGTCGGGTCAGAAAGTGCCGCTCTTGACACCAAAGCCCCGCCCCCTTCCTACTGCCGCTGAACAAATGCAGCTGTCGGTGGGCACTTCGTGTCCGAGGGTGTGGGACACGCTGTCTTGGAAGCAGCCAGCTTCTGTGGAGTGACAGGGCACACCCAGCCTAGCGTTAAACCGGCGAATTCTTGCTGCAGATGTTGGAATCCTAACAGATGAAGGTAGATTGACATGAGTGAGAGGGTGTAAAAGACAGAGGGTGATGGATATTGGATGGGGTTGAGCACAATGAAGAGTAAGAAATAATTGTAATTTTCTAATATTTGTCCACACTCTTCTGGCAGATTCACTAGAGTAATTAAGTTTATTGAATCTTGAACATATTGAGTGTTCTTACAAAGTCAAACCTGAAAACATAAATCCATGAAGTGAGGCCGACTGCGTGCTGGTCTTCTGTGTCTGGCATCATAGAAGCCCTGCGAGGCTGTGCAGGGGGATTAAAACCAGCCACCCTACCCGGGCCATTGTGCAGGAAAATATTTTTACTTCCTTCACAACAAGAGCTACATTTTTGTGTTCCTACCTTCTTCAGTTTCTTAGGTAAAAGGTTCCATACCTATTTGTCTATTTAATGTTAATAAAAAATAGATTTTAAAAGGGAAATAAATGTACATTTTATAAAAAGATGATTAAGTCGGAATTGGAATCGTCTGCAGTCTGTTGTGGATTTCTGTGTGCTGCTACTTACAAGACTACTGAGAAAGTCCTATCCAAAGTTACCCTTTAGAAACATAGTTCAGATTTTAAGTCTTTCTCAGAATAATTTATATCAGTTATTGACTAAGAATGCTTGTTTTATACAGTAGAGTATATTTCAGTTGCATAATTTAATATGAATTCAATCTCTTTTAGGAAAAACAGGAGAAGTATTAGACACTAAATATTTTGACATGTGGGGAGGAGGTAAGTTTGAATAACAAGTAACCGTTCTGTTGCTAGCACTGCCTTCTTTCTTCTTTTCCTTAATCCTCACCCAAGCATTTTCCCATTTACATTGATTTTTAGAGAGAATAGAAGGGAGTGAGGGAGGAGAGAGAAACATCGATGTGAGAGAGACACATTGATCAATTACCTCCCATATACGCCCCAACTGGGGCAGGGGATCAAACCCTCAACCTAGGTCTGTGCCCTTGACTGGGAATCAAGCCCAAGACCCTTCGGTGTGCGGGCCGACCCTCTAGCCACTGAGCAACACTGGCCAGGGCTAGTGCTGCCTTCTTAGTTGCCTCTGTATAATGTAGCCCATTAATGAGAGCATAATGGCACCATTTAAAAAAAATCCTCATCCAAAGATGTGTTCCCACTGGTTTCTAGAGGAAGGGAGGGAGGGAGAGGGAAACTGATGTGAGAGAGGAACATTGATTGGTTGCCTCCCATACATGACTCAGCTGGGGATCAAGCCGCAATCTTGGTATGTGCCCTGACCAGGAATCCAACCCACAGCCCTTTGGTGCACAGAATGGTGCTCCAGCCAACTGAGCCACCCGGCCAGGGCCATAATGGCACCATTTTTGTGTTCATTTTGTTTTGCTTTCATTTCACTAAATATCCAGTGATCAGTCGTATTGTAAATTGTTTTGTGGTTTTCTTTTTTAATATAAAAAATTGTGGTGTATAGTTAAGAAAAATGACATAAAAATTGAGATTTAAAGCATCTGAGTTCTATTTTCTGCAGGACAGCTCATTTAAAGCTTTGGGATCCTTTAGGTTTCTGTCTGAAATTGTAAAAAAGAGTAAGTAATTTGAAGATGGCCATAGCAAAGCATTTTGAACTGACTGAATTGATTTTCTTTACATATGATTTTCTGTCTCAAAAAATGGGTATCTGAGAGAAGGAATAGAATTTTCTTTCTAGTTCATGGGCCAGACACCATTTGTATTAGGAAGTCCCCTGAAGAGCAGGTGGCAGTCGCTCACCAGCACGCAGAGACAAGGAGCTGGCACCGTGATGCAGGATGCTCCCCTCCCCCCAAAGAAGAGATTTCTTCCTCAACTTTGAAGCAAGACCCCATTGACTTACCTTTTGCGGCTTCTCTAAGCTGTTGGTGTGGGAAATTTACCAGCTCGAGGCCGCTCTTCTGCACCTCCCCATCCATCCCCTAACATATGGCCAGGAAGCCAGCAGAGTTTTCAGGCAGTTCAGCTTTCCTAATATTTCTTTAGCGTTCACAAGAGGCCACATATTATATGTTTTTAAATGAGATTAGAACTTTTCATAGCTGTGAAAACTGTGTAAACCTAAAATGCTACCATCGATGTCAGATTCTAAAGCATCATTGTTCTTACCATGAATTATTACGTAGGAACACGCTAGCAAAATGTGACCAGAAGCTCTGGTCTGTCATCACAGATAGATTCATCACTGCTGAAAATACGCCTCTAGTTAAGAAATAGTTGCAGCTTGCTGCCATTTTTGCATTTAAGTAGAAATGATTTGTTAGCTGCTCTACATATTTTCGGAATCAAGACTGCTATTATAAAATGCAATCAGCTAGAGAAAATCTTAGGAGTCTTTGCTATGGAAAGAAACTGAGTAAATTTAAAGTAACCCAGCCTATATTCTTCCCATTAGTATATGCTAAGTAGATATGCACAGAAGATCCCTTAGGTCAATGTGTGTGTAGGTGTGTGTGTGTGTGTGTGTGTGTGTGTGTGTGTAAACATTTGTATAATATTTTGAGGTTACAGACCCTTTTGTGAACTGAATAAAATGTGTGTATCCTCTTTTTAGAAAAGTACCCAGACACATTTACATAGATGGAGGGAGTTCATGAGCCTTTCTCATGCTCCCTGACTTTCTTACTTCAAATCATAAGTCATAACCTTGCAATGGTGTTTTCGTTTAGCCCCTGGAATATCTGTGCAAAGACATTTAGGAGGAATCAGGATTGGACATTTTAAGTTGATGGTGGAACAAACTTAATGTTAAGTTTAGGAACAAACTTAATTCTTTAACATGTTTATCAGATTTATCTTTCTTTTGGTTATTTTACACTAGAACTTATTAATTTACAAATTTAACATTTTATGTTATTAACTTTACAGATTATCATGATGGTTACTTGGTCATTTAAAAACCCTCAATCTTTTCTTTTTCTTCAGATGTGGCCCCATTTATTGAGTTTCTGAAATCCATACAAGATGGAACAATCGTCTTAATGGGAACATATGATGATGGAGCAACCAAGTATGTAAACTTCAAAAGCTGAACAATTTTTTCAGCTATATTTTATAGTAATTCATTTTTATTGAAAAAATTTCTGGATTAGAATAGAGTTCCAGATAAATACTATTAACCTTTTTTTAGTGTGTTTCCTTCTATCTTTCTGTGTATTCATTATGCATATGGTATGGTGAAAGAAGGATCACATAATACATAAAGTTTGTTCTCTTTTGTTATTTTTTTAAACAACTTTAAGTTTTCCCTTATATCAACATCCTTTGATAGAATTTTCATGATTCATCCACAGCTTTTTTTTTAAGTCTTACTTTTCTGAATAGACTTACATGTCTGCTCCTTTCACCAGGTTGTTCATTATTACACCCGATGAGCATCTGCCCTGTTCCCCTCCTGATAATAATACCTGTAGCCGTGCCTAAGAGCAGGGAAGGGTGCTGTTTTCTCTGTAGCTGCTATTTATTGGTGGTCATTCATCAAATGCACCCAAAACAGCCTCAGGCCAGGGTTCAACCTGTGGGTGAAAATGACGTCTTTGCATTTGGTCAACTTCTGTGCATTTAGTGAATTCAAGTTGTACATGTTTTCAGTTTGGGGCACGTGAATTTACGTATCAAGTATTTCCCTCTTTCAAACACTGGGGAAATAAATAAGCATCATGTCCTTTCTATGGAAATGGACAAACATTCCTTACGAAGGGCCGTCTGCATCGTGAATATAACACGATGTAACCACGTACCTTGGCAGGTGTCTGAACGTTTGAAGTGAGTCATGAGCTGTGGTCTACCCTGTCTTATGTGGGATGAGAAGCTCTTTTGTGTTATGGCTTTTCCTTACGTAGGCTGCTGGGTCTCACCTCCTAAGGGATGGTCTGTTCCCCTGCTTATCCTCGGGAGTCCAGAGGATAAAGTGGCTGTGCTGCTCTCTCCGGGACAGGGAGTCGGTATGCGTCCTGATGAGGGAAACCTCTACAGTGGTTTCTTTGGACCCCAGTGGCTATCATACATGATGAGCCCCGGCCTGTGCTCTGAGCTGCAGCAGAATAACGGACTGGTCCCCATCTCAGCACTTCCCAAGGGGTATTCCGTGGAACCCCGGTGCTTTAAACTGGTAATGATCCAATAAGTTTGGGGATCACACCTGGTATTGTGTACTTTTTATCAGCCTACAATAAAGGGCTCTGAAGCGCTGCCCTACAGAAATCTCTTTCCCCTTGTTTATCCCAGTGTGACTTGATTTTAACCAGGAAACACATTTAAGAAAAACAAAACAGTAAAAAACACACGCACCAAATTTTCCAAGAAACTTTACACTTTAGGGAACTCAGTTCTCAAATGATGCCTACTATCTACCTCATTCCCCTGTAAAACAAGTTGTTTTTTGTTTGTCTGATAAGGAATAAGCATTTGAGCGAGCAAGTTAAATGTGGCCGTTGTACGTCCCCTTTTGGAGAGAACACCATGGCAGGTTAGCGTCGTGCCTACGTGAAGCCTGGATGGCGTCTTTGAAGTCAGGGTTCTTTAAGGCCAGGTTCCCTTGGAGCTTCTCAGTGAATTCCTCTGCTGAACTGCTCACTCGTCAGGGCGTCAGCACCCCCGTCATTCCTCTATTTGAAATAAAACATGAAAACTGTTCTGGAGTAAATGTTATGTTCTCTACGTAGCCTCCCTCTAAATTCTGCCTGATGGTCCTTTGCTTGAATAAATGGAACAACAAAACAATAAATATGTTCCCCCGAATCATTTGCTACTTCAAGTATTGGAAGCTCGACGGCATTTCTCCTAGTTTTCCTTTTTCTAGGCTCAGTAGGAAGGCTCTTTAACCTTTTATCATGTTGAGCTTCTAGGTCCTTTTCCCCTCCTGGCTGCCTTTCTGGGGCCTTCTCTGGTCGATTGTCTTAAACCGAGTGCCCAAATGTAGCGGTGCGTTCCAGATGTGGTCTGGCCCGTCCAGGCTGCAGTGCAGATGCTAGCTTGCCATGCTGTGGAGATCGCATTTCTTTGAATATTCATGCAGACTCCTATTAGTTTTCTTTAAACACTCACATCACATTTTTGGCTCATGAGTTTTGGTCAAGTTAAATTCTCAGATCTTTTCATTTCATCTTAGACTTTTGTGTTTTAACCACTGCCAAGTCAGGTCTTGATTTTATTTCATCTAAATGAAGGACTTTATATTCATGTATCCTCGTTAAGTTTAACCCCTTCCCCAACAATTTGTTTGTTAAAAACGTTTCTTTTTCAGACTAATTTTTTTATTTTGGTTCTATATAGTATTTTTGATGCTGGTTATGAAAACAGTTTGTAACTTGTCTTCCTATAAACCATATTTTTTTACCATATTTTCTTAGTATACTCGTCGACGACTGAAAAAGAACATTTTGTGAAAACGTGTATACACGTTTCTGCCGGGGGAGGGGTTAACTATGCTCATTTGGGCCCAGTTGGCTTTGATTCTGACATTCGTCCTATGAGGTTTCCGTGATCCAGGCTTTGTATTCCCTCCAAAGGGGTTCTTATGTCTAAATCTAAGTCATTGATAAAAATGTTTACCCAGGGCCTCCTGCGAGGGGCGTGTCCATTAATCAAGTGCAGAAACTGCTTTTCGAGCTGCCAAGGGCCCTAATAGCCTCTCATCCAGCTGCTATTTTCATCTTAACTTGAAAATCTCAAATTATTCATGTAAAATCCTCATCTCTCAGCAAAAGCAAGTAACAAGTTACTTTTTTGTTTTTTAAATAAGAATAGCCTGTTATATTCTATTTAATTCTATCCAGGAAAATGGCAGTGGTTGAATATGCCAGTTTTATTTAACCTTTGAACTCTGTACATTTTGAACACATCTTTAGTTGAGTTAGGCAAAAGGCACAATGTCAGTGAACTGCCTCACTTAGAAACAGTCATAAACTGGCACTGCTCTCTCAGTGGGAATCGGCTGTTTTCTGAGACTTACCACGTGCCCCCTTGAAATTCACTGAACTGTGCTGACTGCAGTGACCTGTTCTACTGCCCGAAACCTCTTCAAAAGCTGCAGTAGCTGAGATCGCAGTGACTTGGCTATTTATTCCTCCCTCTGTTATGGGTGGGGTGTCCCCTGCGTCCCCACCTGTTGCTGGTGGAAGTGGGAGTTTTGGAGTGTCACAGGGACAAGAATTTCCCGAGGCCTCCATGGGACCATGAGGTATCGTGGAACGCCTTATTGATGAGGTAACATTAAGGGAGTTCCCCCAACACCCCCCGCCCCCCCCGCAACACCCCAGGCCCCGTCTCCCTCTAGCCCGCCATGGAAAAAGTCCCATTTTGCCTTCAGAACCAGAATCGAAGCACTGCCCAGAGCCTCTGCTCCATATTAAGGCCCAGTCCAGGCCAGCATCTGACTGGGTTAGCTTGTGCTCCCAGCTGCAGTCCATTGCGTGTGGGGGTCCACACGGCCATGAGCCAGGCAGCTTCTAGGGCCACATGGCGGGGGGAGCAGGTCACAGAACAAGTGAGTGAGAGGAAGCAGGAGTGAAGCAAGGGGAACAGGAGAGAGAATTCCTTGGGAATTTTAGCTAGGAGCTTCTTCTGTGAGCCCTGCAGGGTTTCGCGCTGGCAGTGGCTCCACCCCTCTGGCCAAGTATCTTTGTTCCCAGGTGAGACTGACAGTCAAGCATGTTACCTGTCATCCCGGCATCACTGTGCCTGTGTCCGGTTCCCTCCCCTTGGTGGCCTGCGGGGAATGGCCCCTTGGTTCCTGGGAGCGTGAGGTTGCAGCTCCTGGTGAAGCTGCCCAGGTGACCATGCTTACCATGCCTGCCTCCCCTTTGCTCCTTTCCTGTTGTTGCTGGTTACGACAGTAACACTTCCTTCCCACGACCCCTTCTCTTCTGTTTTTTAACGCTTACATGATCTTACAATCTTTTTAAGAGTTTTGCTACGAATTGGAATTGGTTTTATTGGACCACTGTTTTAAAACTTTTGCCTTTTTTAAAAATTGGAATATTGCACTTTTAATGTCTTAGCAACTCTATTTTCCATGATGCTTCTAAAGTAACTGACACTGCATGGAAGATTGCATTAAGGAGTTCCTTTAGAATTACATGTATGGTGTGAGTGGGCCTAGAGCAGTGGTTCTCAACCTTCTGGCCCTTTAAATACAGTTCCTCATGTTGTGACCCAATCATACCTAGTTGAGTAGAAAATACAAAAAAAGAATAATAAAATCCCCCACTCGCTACATGGGCAGATTGGAAAACTTTAGAAGTTACTAAGAGAATTATCTTGTTATAAAACTAGTTGATAGACATGGATAGGGACCTGTGGCAACGATGCCCAGGACAACCCCCCGTTTGCTGATTGGTTAGGAGGACCTACAGGGCCCAGCATAGAGTCCGCACCTCTGGCTGCAGTCCGTTACAGCAAAAGGACACCGAGCTGAGTCAGCACAGCGGGTGGTGCATGACACAGAGTCTGCAGGGAACCGGGCACATGTTTCCGAGAGCCCTCTCCCCAGGGAGGCACACAGGACATGCCTAATTCCTCTGGGAACAAAGTATGATAACCCTGAAATTCTGTCCACTAGGGAAGCTTGATGGAGAATCCGTGCCCAGGATTCTTGTTGGGAGCTGGTCATGTAGGCACCCCAAAATCCCAGACTTCCAGAGAGAAAGTGGGTGTTAATCGTACACTGCATTTGTTTTTTCTTTTCAGTTTAGGCACTGCGAACCATTCTCATCGATTCTGGGAATGGTGGGAGCCCTGGCAAAATTCAGGTTTCCAGGTGCCAGCTCCTGTCTTGCTAACTCAAGCCTGTTCTTTTAACCCCTTTTCTGCACAGGGCTCAGGGGAAAGCAAAGAGAGAAAGAGCCCAGTCAACATGTAAAGCTTCATTTCAAGCTGCTTCTAGATCTCTGGCTAAATTGGCGTAGTTTATTTCTACAGATCAAAAGGATCACTTCTGAAATTCAAAAGTATGGAAATACCAACGGCTGCCCTTCAGTGTATCTCTTAGCTGATATAAAATTCTTAGCTAAGAAAGATTTTATATACTTTTTGCAGGGGGCCAGGCCTGCATTTGGACAGTCACTGACTTTGCAGGCAGTTTTTGTGTATATAGCAATCCCTCGTCATCTGTGAATTTCCCATTCCTGTGAGGCGCCCATCTGACAATGTCTCTGAGATGGAGCTGAAGGCCTCGCAGTGAGCCTGCTGCCCGCCTCTGCATCCAGTACTATTTGTTCCTGTTGCGGCTGCAGAGCTCACCTCTTAGTGCTGATGATGCAAGTAAAATGTTCTAAGAAAGCAGGTGGATGGTAGAAGCATTGGATTAACGAATGCAATTGGACAGTCTTCCCAGATCGAAGACACGCTAGCACTGTTTGAACATAAGAATACGGTTCCGGCAGTACTTCCAGGGAGTGTCCCTCTAAATCAGAAGTTTCTTAACAAGTCAGCTGCCAAATAAATGATAGCTCACTTATGTCAGCCCGGGTGGGCACAGGAAACACGCTACAGACAGACTTTGCGGAGCAAGCCAGGCGCATCTACACCGGTCCTATGGGAAGGCCGGGCTCCATGGCTCTTTGGCACAGCCATTTCATTTATTTTGATTTCACTCGGTTACAGATGCATCACTTTATATAGATTTGAGTCTGAAAGGCTCAGTATTCCGGGACAACAACTGGTTTTGTCACTGATTCTGATGAACTTCCTCAGGAGGGCAGCAGGGCCGGGCTGTGGTGAAATAGCCCGCATCCCCCTGGCGTGGTTTGCCTAAACTGTGGAAGTCTAATGATATATATAGTTCCTGTCTTATGAAATGTTCTAAAATTTATTTTTTGTTTTTAATTTATTGATTTGGCGGGGGGAGGGAGCGAGAGAGAAAAATATCAAAATTTTTACCTTGTGTTTTTTTTAACTGATTTTAGAGTTGGGGGCGAGAGAGACACTGATTTGTTGTTCCATCTTTTTATGCATTTCCTCTTATATGTTTCCTCTTGTATGTGCCTTGACTGGGTGTTGAACCAGCGACCTTAGCATATTGGGAGGACACTCTAACCATCTGAGCTATACTGGCCAGGACTAAAGCTCCTGTAAAAAAAACAGTTACCCTGCTTATCTTCATGTTAATTAAATGAGAACTATTGGACCCAGTGTTTTCTCCTTAATACCCTAAAGTGCTAACTGATGTTAATATGAGACATTTCAAGGAACTCTGAGACAACCAAGCACCTTCCTTACTGACCCTCATGCTATGTGAGGTGAATGGTCCTCCAGCGATTTGCAAAAAATAAAACAACAAAAAAAGAACCCTTGCCTTGCAGATTTTTTTTTTTAAGCCTCACCTGAGTATATGTTTCCACTGATTTTTAGAGAGAGGGGAAAGAGAGAGAGAGAGAAACACCCATCGGTTGCCTCCTGTATGCTCCCTACTAGTCTTTCAGTGTAAGGAGAACGCGCCAACCAACGGAGCCACCCGCTGCAGGCAGCCTTGCCTTAGAGTTATAACAGAACAGAACCCTCCGATTGCCTGTATTGCAATCTTTTGGGTAAATAAAACAACTGCACGGGCAGTCCTTAGTTATCTTTTTTTTTCTTTTTTTTTTTTTAGCTCTACAGTTAGCATGTAGCTACTGACTTCCTTTGCTATTTTGAGAAGATTAAGAATCACTCACCATTAGGATAATAACCTACACAAAATTCCTTAATGGCATCTTTCAGTTATCTAGTCCCTAGCAGTTGGCTTTTGCCACTGGCCTTCCTCTGGGGAGGTACTTAGCTGCTGTGTGGTTACTATTTTCGCTTTCATTAAATAACCATGTGGCAGTTATCACTGGAGTATGACTTATGTCCCTATTCTCAAAGTTCACTTTATTTTAAATAAGATGTAAAATTAGAAACATCTAGATTTTTATGAGCATTTACCTTTATTCAGTTCTGCAGTTTGCAAAGATTTTACTGGAGATTCAAAGTGATGTTTAATTTTATAAAGTTACTGGTTTTTTAAGACCATGGGTTAGCCTAGATAGGCATCTTCTAACTGATGAGAGTTAATTATTGCTGTGAAAGAAAGACATCTAAATGGTACTTCTTAATAAAATAAGCTTGAAATATAATTGCTAGATCTCATGTCTTTTGTCACTAAAGAATTCAAATAATAGGAATTAATGGGGTGATCATGTATAAGGTATGAAAATGCCAAATCATTATATTGTATACCTGAAACTCATATAGCTATATAATGTTGTATAGTATACTTAAGTAAAAAAAAAGCTTCAAATATGTCTGTTACTCTAAAAAAATTTCTTACATTGTCTTATTTAAGCTGCCATTTTTTCATTTTATCTCATGTTATATGTTAGATATCCTAGGTGAGTTGGGATCACTAAGCTAACTTGAGTGCACTATGTTTATCATATTATTCTTTTTCTCCCCCTAAGACTCAACGACGAGGCGCGGCGGCTCATTGCGGAGTTGGGGAGCACATCTATCACCAATCTGGGCTTTAGAGACAACTGGGTCTTCTGTGGTGGCAAAGGCATTAAAACAAAAAGTCCTTTTGAACAGGTTAGTGTCTTAGACTTTAATCATTAATGGACAAAACCGAATTGTGTGAAATTGTGTGGTAAATATTTTAATCCCAGTTATTTGAAACTTAGATAAAGCAGCCATTTAATATGTTCATGTATTTTTCTGTAAGTTCTCGGGAATTTCTTTCCTACATGGCAATGCATTGGCATATGATTACTTGTGCCTGAAGCCTTTTAGGAAGCATTGGTTATTAAAGATTTTAATTGAGCTTTTGATAGAATCAATTAAATTTGAAAATACTTTATTTATTTATTTATTGTTAAATATATTTTATTGATTTTTTACAGAGAGGAAGGGAGAGAGAGATAGAGAGTTAGAAACATCGATGAGAGAGAAACATCGATCAGCTGCCTCCTGCACATCTCCTACTGGGGATGTGCCCGCAACCCAGGTACATGCCCTTCACCGGAATCGAACCTGGGACCTCTCAGTCTGCAGGCCGACGCTCTATCCACTGAGCCAAACCGGTTTCGGCTGAAAATACTTTAGAAGTTAGTAGAATGTGAACTTTACCTTTCGGCTAACAAGTGATCCTTTACAGAAATCTGCAATGTTTAGTTCTTTCAGTGGGTTATTTGAAGGTCTGCCACTGCATGCCAGGCCCCATTTAATATCTTGAACAATATTTTTTTTAATCCTTAGCCTAGGATATGTTTTATTGATTTTAGAGAGAGAGGAAAAGGGGGGAGAGAAATAGAGATGAAGAAACATCGATGTGAGACAGAAACACTGAACTGTTGCCATACACGCCCTCACTGGGGATCGAACCTGCAACCTAGGTATATGCCCTGAGCGAGAACCTTTTTGGTATATGGGACAGTGTTCCAACCAACAGAGCCACCTGGCTGGGGCTTGAACAGTAATTTATATGAGCTCCTTGTGGACATAGTGTTAGTGAAATGAATACACTAAACTGTGTTATTGCAGATAAACAACAGAGGATTTTAAAACTACTATGATTGTGTTCCAACAGCACATAAAGAACAATAAGGACACGAACAAGTATGAAGGCTGGCCGGAGGTGGTAGAAATGGAAGGATGCATCCCCCAGAAGCAAGACTGATGGGGAGAAGATTCAGGGGCACGCGCTGGCACTGGCACAGAGGACCACAGCAGAGAAGCTACATGTACATGTTTTCAGAGCATGCAGCCATCTCGGGGTGTGCACGAGCATTCTCTTTTGATACCATGATTATTTATTGCTAACGTAAATAGATATCTGTAAATAGTCATCAGAATGAGCAAATCACTGTACCATTTCTAAGCACATTTCTCTAACAGTACAACGTTTAGCTGCTATGGAAATGACATCTTTCAATTCTAAAAGCATACTCTCGATAACTGAACTGATTGTGAAAAATATATTGATATATATACTGGTTGCTGTGAAAATCTATCATGGAATAATATGGATTTCCGGGCGGAGACTTTGTTTTCTTTTATATATATGTATACTGCTTTTTGATAATAGTATCTTCTAGATTCTATCTCGCTAGTTGTTTGTGTAGTGTTACTTTATAGTCTGACTCTCTTGATGTACCTGTTTTCTTAGTCTTTCTCTTCCCTTCCCAAGAAACCTAGAAATAAAATGATAGGAAAACTTAGATATGTGAAAAGCACAATAAAATTTTTTTTTTTAATGTACACAGTAACATATAGATATATAAATGTAGATGGTTTTCAGGACTAGCTTGATGGATTTTGTGTTAGTGATGTGAATAACTTGATTTTGTATAAGCTATTTAGAGTGAGGGTGGAGGTGGCAACTCCACGGAATTGGGGATCCAGGCCACACCCCTTCCCCAACCTAACTGGGTCATTCAGGACAGCATGTCAGTGCGGTGAGAGCAGCACTGGCATCTATTTCTCCTTCCTTGTTATCGGCATTGACAAGGTGTTTTGGAAAGAGGCATGCTTTAATATCACGATAATATTGATTTATAAATCAAGATATTAACTTTATATTTACCCTTTAACTTCATAATAACAGTTTTTGCCAGATACATAGCAACATATTTAGAAAAGACCTAATTACTGAATGGACTGATAACATTTACAAAATAATTTTATTTGATGCAAAATTATTCTACACCCAATTCTAGATAAAAATATAGAGATCTAACTTTTTTGTTAACTTCAGATGTTCACTAATTGACTCAAGTTTTTTATTTTGTTTAGGTTATTAAATACTAATTGTGTATGAAGTATCTTAAACCGGGACATAAAATTAATGCTTAAACTGCCATTCACAATAAAAGACAGCACTTAAATTTGAATCTAAATTTCAGATGACTTGTGTAAAAAAAACTAAAAGCAATATTTTTTATTTTGCTGTCAACAAAGTTGGAAGCTGTTCAACTCTTTCTTAAACACTAACGAGGTTTGGGGTACTGTTTCTTCCTCAAACAATGTAACTCATGAATAAATGCACCTTACAAGTTCAACAACTTTTGTAAACTTTTCAGATTTTGGTGCTTATATGCTAAATCATATTTGGCATGTATACTCTGACATTTAAAAGACTTCCCTGAATTCTATAAAATTAAAAAAATAGGTGTTTTACAGTTCCAGAGATTGTGAAATATTGCACTTTTTAAAAGTTATAATGAAAATAAGTACTCATGGTTTTCCATTGTGAATTTTTTTGTATTGTCTGGCAAAATAATATACTTACAGAACTTCATAGTAAGATTTGCCAAGCATTTATTATACTGCTTAACATGCGAAATTTACATCATTCCTGTAGTTAAACACACTAATATCTTAACATGTATAGAATATAAGGACTGAGGTAGCAGGACATCCCCTTTAAGATAAAGAGTACAAGATGATACCTAGCTTTGTAAATGTGTATAAAATGTCGAAAAAAAGGGATAAAAGTTGATTATGTAATTGCTTTGATACAGTTTGCTTTTGTTTTAATTCTTTCTTGTATAGATTGTGCCAGCTTAACTTTGGAAGCAATAATTCTGCCACATTTCATTTTCAGATGGCTTTTAAAAATCAGCATTGTAAATGAAATCATGTTTATTTAATGTTAAGAATTTTCTTCATTAAAATCAGAAATTTGGCATTGACGCTTTGGTATTTGAAACTGTGCTTAAGGACTTAGGGACGCATACTTTTTATTTATAATCATAGATGATTTCCCAGAGCAAATATATTATAATATGCCTGTTAAAACTAAACAAAGACAGTAGGAAAATATTAAGGTGTTTGAAAAATTAAAGAAAAATTGATAGTCTTTATATCCCTGACTTTAATTTTATTAAAGTAAAATTCATCATTGTTCTTCCTATATTTTATGGTTTTGTTTTGAAATGACTCAGCCAATATTTTATAATTTTATGTCAGATGGAGCTCAATACATTTAGCCTGTATTGCACTTTACTCTAACGATTTATACAAATCGTAAATAATTTGACCTCCCCCTCTGAAAAAAATGATAGTTTCATTCAGTTTGGTTAACATTCTCCATTTTTAAGTGGAAGAATTGGGAATTGCTGTGTTTAATGAGCATAGCAGTTAAAAGTAGAATGTATTTAAAACACTTAAAAAATATGAAAAGGAAAAGTGGCTTGTGTGGATCAGGGGAAAGATTCGCCACGGAACTTCTCAATTAGGCCTTGGACAGCAGTAAGTACAGGTAAACTAAGAGTTGGAGAATAAACTACCAGATTTTGCCTTTTCTAAACATTCTTTAGAAGAATTATTTTGCTGTCTGTTCCCAGGATCACTTCTGTCATAGACTTGGGTTTTCGTGAAATCCATTGGCTATATAATCTCCATACCCCTCAAAGCTCCCTCAGTTTGAGGAGGCCTTGTCCTCTCTTACTGCTTTGAGGTTCTAGTCAAATCAAGGGTTAGAGCAGGGGTCCTCAAACTACGGTCCGCGGGCCACATGCAAATACAAATATTGTATTTGTTCCCGTTTTGTTTTTTTACTTCAAAATAAGGTATGTGCAGTGTGCCTAGGAATTTGTTCATAGTTTTTTTTAAACTATAATCTGGCCGTCCAACGGTCTGAGGGACAGTGAACCGGCTCCCTGTTTAAAAAGTTTGAGGACCCCTGGGTTAGAGTGAAAAGCAGATAGGCCTGGTGGCTTGGCGATGTCCGTTGGTTGCTGGGCAGCTTGAAGGAGAGCGGGCAGCATGAGGAAAGCCTGCCCAGCGATCTCAGAAGCTACTCCGATCTCAGACGCTGCTCCATCAGAGCCTTCCTCCAGGCCAGCGGGGGCCAGACTCCTGGAGGGCACACTTCTAGGAGCGCTCGGAAAGAGAAAGGGATTGGCCAGCCTTTCTGTTAGAGACAGAAGAGGTTTCTCTTGGGTTGGGTCCATGGGCTGTTTCTAAGCAAACTTAACCAGGGAAGACACCCACTCCCCACAAGCGCAGGTAGTTCTGGTGTACACCTTGTTGCCATTACTGCGCTCACTGTTCAGCTCTGCATAAATTATGCCTAGCACTGGGGTGCAGTGACTCAACAAGTTGAGGCTCAATTGCTGAAAGATGATCCCCTTTGTTAGGGAAAACTGATTTATGAAATGCACCGGCAAGCTCCTAATGTTGCATATAATCAGTCCATATTTGTTTCACTTGATAGAAAAGGGGCCTACGATTTTAAAGACGGGAGAATGGTGCAGTGAGACAGTGTAGGGTACTGGTTAGGCGTGCAGACCTGTCTGAGCGTCTCCATTCCACTGTCTGCTACATGAGGACCTTGAGAAAGTCAACGTCCTCACCTGTGAAGTAGGGATAATACTGTGTGTGGTGACCCAAGTGCCTGGCACTCATTAGATACAACTGCTCATATTTCTGTTATCCTTGACCGTGCCTCTCGCAAACTAGTGATGTTTTAGCCCAAGAGAAAAGTTGTCAGCCTCTTTAACTTTGCCATCCCATCAGACCAAGTGCTATGGTCAGACTGTGTTCCCCCAAAATTCGTATGTTGAAACCTAACCTTCAATGTGATGGTATTAGGCGGTGGGGCCTTTGAGAGGCGATTAGGTCATGGCAGAGCCCTCATGAATGGGTTTAGTGTCCTTACAAACTCAACCCTAGAGAGCTCCCTGGCCCCTTCTGCCATGTGAGGGCAGAGGGAGAAGCTGGCCATCTGTGAACAAGGAGGCAGGTCCTTGCCAGACACAGAATCCGCCGACACTTTGACCTTGGACGTTCCTGTCTCCAGAACCGAGAATAAATTTCTGTTGTTTCTAAGCCACCCCGTCTACGGTGTTTTGTTATAGCAGCCCAAAGGGACTAAATACCAAGCCTGAATGATGGAACCATTAAGTGACCAGGGCACTAGGGTTCTAGGAGAGGATGCAGCTATACTCACCGGAGGTTCCCCTTGATCTCCACACCTCAGAGTATATACCACCTCCCCTTTCACTCAGTCCACGCTGACAACAAACTGCCTTTCAGATGCAGAATTCAAGCTTTTGTGTATCTCCAGGCAGCTGACAGGGTCATATGGTTCTACTTGCCGGCCTACCTGCAGGTGAAAGTGGCTTCAGCCAGGGGCAGGAGCCTTTTCTGATTACTTCCCGTGGCCACAGCCAGTTGGGGAGCCTCATAATGGAGCATGCATTCTGCTGCAATCTCAGTGTGGGAGGCACAGGACAGACAATATACATTAATTTTTGTACTTAGTCATCTCCCTGTCCAACCCACTCCTGCCCAGGGGCGGGTGGGACAGCCATCAGGTCACAGGAGATGCTGGGACTCGGCAGGCACCCCCTTGTACACCAACATCTGCTGTTTGCTCGGAGGGCCTGTGAATGCTCTTGTTATGAGCAACGTTGTCTGGGCAAGAGAGAAATCTTGAATTGGAATTTTGAAACTTCTTTTGCTTTCGGGGATCAACACGTAACAGTCTGTTATTTGAAATTCATATGTTTGACTTTCAAATACATTTTCAGCAATGCATCATGCATTCAAATGCAGTCCTGCTCGTCCACGTGCTGCTACTCCTGCTTGGATGTGACATGACCAGGTGAGCGAGCTCGGGACTGCAGCCGGTGAATTCCCTGCCATGTCTGAGCCTTCTGTGTCACCAGTGGAATAAAAGTCAATTTGGAAACTGACTTCTGCATGCCCCTGTGGTTTGGGACTATGATGAGAGAAGTACTGTTTGCTTTATTTGACAAGAACAGAAATCCCCGAGCAGAGGGGAGATTTAAAAGCAAATGAAAAGTGACCCCATTGTATGGGAGGACATATTTGGCAATGATACATCTGATAAGGGATTAACTTCCAAAATATATAAAGAACTCAAAACTTAAGAAAAGGAAGACGGTCCAATTTAAAAAAAACATGGGCAAAGGACCTAAATAGACACTTCTTCATATTGGACATACAGAAGGCCAAGAGACATACGAAAAGATGCTCAAAGTCATTATCAGAGAGATGCAAATTAAAATGACAATGAGGTATCACCTCATGCCTGTCAGAATCGGTACCATCAACAAATCAACAAATAAA
Source organism: Myotis davidii (assembly GCF_000327345.1). Lineage (NCBI taxonomy): Eukaryota > Metazoa > Chordata > Mammalia > Chiroptera > Vespertilionidae > Myotis > Myotis davidii. Next base: position 701,890 of record NW_006285795.1, read on the forward strand.
TGCTGGCGAGGAAGCAGAGAAAAGGGAACCCTAGTACACTGCTCCTGGAAATGCAGACTGGTGTATAACCACTATGGAAAACAGTATAGAGTTTCCTCAAAAAATTAAAAATGGAACTGCCATTTGACCCAGAGATCCCACTTCTAGGAATATAGCCCAAGAATCCCAAAACACCAATCAGAAAGAATATATGCACCCCAATGTTCATAGCAGCAGTATTCACAATAGCTAAGATATGGAAACAGCTCAAGTGCCCATCAGTAGATGAGTGGATAAAAAAGCTGTGGCACATTTACACAATGGAATACTATGCAGCTGTAAAAAAAGAAGTATCTCTTACCCTTTGAGACAGCATGGAGGGACCTGGGGAGTATTATGTTAAGTGAAATAAGCCAATCAGAGAAAGACTAGTATCATATGATCTCACTGATATGTGGAATCTACTAAACAAAATAAACTGACAAAATAGATCCAGAGATGTGGAACAGACTGACGTATCTCAGAGGGAAGAGGGGAGGTGAGGTGAGAAGAGATTAACCAAAGAATTTCTATGCATATATGAACACAGACAACAGTGTAGTGGAGGCCTGGGGTGGGGGGCGAGAACTGGATGGAGGGGGTCAACGGGGGACATCTGTGATACTCTCAATAATAAAGATTTAAACAAGTTAAAGAAACATAGGGATTATATACTAGAAATATATAGGCAATCACTGACTTACATTTTGTATATGTACACCTTTCCTTGGTTAGGAAGAGTCCAAGGTATGTTTAAATGCTCAGAGTTAAATTTGGTGACCTTCCTCTCTTTTTAATCAAAGAATACTTAGGAGCTGCAAGGGGTCACCCCTCCTTTTTCTTGGGTGAACATGGCCGGGTAGATGTGGGCCATGGTCCCGGGCGCTTGGTTGTTACTAATCCGCATAAGGAAAAGCTGTTGGCTTCCATGGAGGTGAATCACCCCGAGGGTTCAGATTGGCAGTGTGACCGAGGAAAACAGGCAGCCCTGGATCCACCCCTCTTTCTGCTTTTCCAGTTCTCACACGACTCAGATGCTTTCACTTATTCTGCCAATTAAAAAGTCACATATGAGACTTCAGCTTGCGCTGATCTGGTCCACATTCATTATTGCTCTTTCTTTACAGCCAGTGGGGGAGGCTGCTTTTCCTCAGCATGACTTCGTTTCAGGAGTTTTTAATCGTGCAAGCCATCTCTAGTGGTTTCTTTTTGGATGCGAATGTAAACCGTTACCAATGGTGAATTTCACCCGTCTATTAAAAATAACACCTTATGTAACAATTGGCTGTAAGCACTACAATAGAAAGGATGTAAGTATTTATTTAATGTCACACTAAATTAGCTTGATCTATACCCCTACTTATTTCCTTTTGGAATGGTTGTTAGGCTCTTGCGGAATCCAACTGTGAGCCGCCCTGGGATCTCAAATAGCAGGCAGTTGAAATCACTTAGAAATCAAGAGATGATGTACAGTGGGGCCTTGACTTATGAGTGTCCCGACTAATGAGTTTTTTGAGATACCAGCTGTCTCTCGGCTGATTTTTTGCATTGAGTTGATAGAGTAATTTGAGTTAACGAGCTCGGTCTCAGAACGAATTAAACTCGTAAGTCAAGGCCCCACTGTACTTCCATTATATTTCATGGAGAATTCGAAGGTCTCCATTCTCCCATCACTTTACTCCTGCTCCTCAACCAAATTATGTAACCAAACCTTGAAGTCATAAACATCCTGTAATTTTCATTACATATACAAATCCCCCCAAACTCTTTAAATGATACACTGTAAACTCAGTGTAATGACTATCCTATGCTGTGAGACACAAGAATGACATGCTAGTCAAGGGCACAGACTCTGACACCAGGCCATTCTATGCGATGTTGGTCTAGTTATTAAACCACTATTACTGTGTCTGTTTCCTCCGATGGGAAATGAGGACCACAATCATGGTGCCTACTTTGAGAGGCTATTGTGAAGATTCAATGTCTTTAGGCATCTCTGCTCTATTTAGAACAATCCCTGGGACATAGTACTACCTGAATGTTCACTAATATTTTATTTTTAAAAGGAAGTGAGTCCTTGGTGTGCCTGTGTCCCTTTCATGCTGTGCCACATGCATTTGTCCTTCTCAGCTGACCTTGCCATCCCTCTCCAAGAAATGCAATGATTTACCATATCTGGTCTATAGTGAAACTGAAATTTTTTAAAAAATCACAGCATCTTAGCCAACTCTCCTTAGGGAAGGCTTGTCTTGAGGAGTATTCATGGTCCCTGGGGATAGGATTTGAATTTTTTCCCTCTCAAGTCAGCTAAGTGGATTATAATGTTTCGGATAACTAACTAACTGCCTCCAAATGGTTGGTTTCATTCCTCACTCTATGACGGCCTTTGGGAGATGATGCAAAAGTACCAACATCTCACCAAACTGCACAAATAAATATTTTGATGGCAAGCTTTTCTGGTCCACATTTTAAACTAAGTAAAACCAAACATATGAGTACTGACAGTTTTTCAGAAAATTAAAGTGTGTTCTAAAATATTAACTGTGAATATTACCTGGATATAAAAGCTTCACAATAGGGTCATGGCATCTAATCCTATCTAATAAAAGACAAACGGTAATTGACCGTACCTTCGCTACACCTCCCATCGGCTAATCAGGGTGATATGCAAATTAACTGCCAAGAAAGATGGTGGTTAATTTGCATATGTAGGCACAATGATGGGAGGCGAAAGGGGAAGGATGGAAGAACGGTGGTGATCGGAAACCCAGGTGGCAGGCAAGAGCGGGGTGGCAGGGCCCTGGATCGGAGGACCGGGGCACGTTTGCCTGACCCCAGCCGGTGATCGCGATCAGAGAGCTGGGCCGCAGGCAAGGAGGCACCCCTGGGACCCAGGAGCCATCTTGCCTGCGGCCTGTGATCCTGACTGTGAAGTCTTGGAGGCGGCTCGCTCCCGACCGGGGCCCGCAAAGGCTTGGAGGCGGCTCCTGCCAGAACAGACAGGGACAGGGACGGGGGCTGGCCTGCAGCCTCCGCAGCTGAACGCAGGCCCGGAGAGGAGACAGCAGGCCTGCCTCCCGCAGAAGCAGTGTGGGTCCCTTCTGCCTCCCACGGAATCTGCACGAGTCCCTCCGTGCTCCAGCAGAAGTGGCGTGACTCGCTCCCACCTCCCACGAATCAGCGCGGCTCCCTCCTGCCTCCGGCGGAAACAGCGCAGCTCCGGGCGGTGCACTGTGGTTCCTGCCAGCTCCCGCGGAAGCAGTGGGCAGCCTACTGCGCAATATTGCGCAATGGGCTACTAGTTTATGTGATAAAAATCCACTGTTATTCTTAGAATAACTATTGTCATTTTTTTAAAGCAAAAACAGAACAGCTATCAATCCAGATGGTGGGTACGGAAATAATGCAATAGTTTATATTCAAATAAATTAAAGTGTTTTTAATGTTATAGGAATTACTATTATCAGGAAAATTCTTTAATTAGCCAACTCCTTTTCCAGAGATTACAGATAACACTGTTTGATGTGTTTGTCTTGATTTCATTTCAAGAATCATTATTGACTCTAACCATTGCCTCTCAGGCAGTTCCAAATTTACAAAAAAAGTTGAACTCTTAACTTGAAAATTATTACACTAGGCTAATTTTAACACCATAAAGGACATTTAAACAAATCAAGGCACTTTGTACCCATAGTGCTTTGTCTGGCTGTGATACCATAGATACCATAGAACGCTGTTTTCTAAACAAATCAGTAGAACTGAGTACATCTAATAACTGTGCTGCTGGGCATTTAGGTACCCTTTCATGGTAAATAACACTTCAGATTTTCTCTGTGGAATCACTGCTTCCCTAATTCTCAAGCCATGCAGGTTCAGTTGGAATGAACCCCACTACCAGTCCCCTGCATGTGGCTTGATTGCCTTAAGATCAATGTATACCACCCAACTTCACCAGTGGCCATTGTGATTGGCTCAGGGATGGGCACACTAACCAACCAGGACCAGTGATGACCTTTGCTAGGCATCCTGAGGAATAACTTTTCCCTCTTCTATGTGTGAGCAACCAAAAAGAAAAAAGAAAGAAAGAACACACACACACACACACACACACACACACACACACACACACAGAGTTTTCTCTCCTAAGAATGGAATCTCTCTTGCTGCTGAATGAGTGATAGGAGACTAGGAGGTCTGGAAGTGTGGTATCATGTTGATAAGAAGAAAAGAAATGCGGGAGGTGCTGGTGATGGTGGTACTGTTGATGGTGGTAGGGGGGTAACCAGAACCCTGTGGAGCCTGACTTAGAAGACAACCCCAGAGAAGCCAGCCTCTCTAGGCTGGAGGTGGAGAGACCTGAGCCCTGGGAACATACTGGGAACTTTTAAGTTTCACTTAAACTGGTCAGAACCCTGGACTTTTCAGCTACTAAGTCAATACATTTCCTTTAATGTTTGTCAGTTTGGATTGGGTTTTCTGTTCCTTGCAACAGAAAGAACTCCAAACAATGCAGGCAAAATGGCCTGGCCTGGTTAAGAATGTTTGGGCCCCAGAACCAGTTCTCAGGGGCCCCATGGTGCTACCTCCACCGTGATGGGGAATGGGAAGGAAGTGAGCCACAGGAAGATTGTCAGCGAGTGAAACAGACAGGTGAGACGCTCAAGGGTCCTTCCATGGAGATGCCACGGAGGAAAAGGAAAAGAAGAGCCCCCGAGACATAAATTGCGAGTTAGGCGTTCCTGCTCGGGCATGCCAGAGAGGGGAAGCCCAAGTGGGCATTACTATGTTTAAACAATGACTAAATAGCAACCAGGTGTTTGTGAATTAGAGGCTGCCTGATTCTCACAACTGGTTGGTAAGGTAATTATAAAAAGTTTTCTAGTTAATAGAAAAAAATTGGTCCTCAATGAAAACTACAGTCTCCATCTTCTAAAAAAGATTGCTTATTTTTTAATGTTGATAAAATAGATTTACTTTGTAAAAAAAAAAAGGGGGGCGCATGAGAGTATCTATTTTTCAGGTTAGTCTAAGCAGTGGATGCTAAACCAGTTTTTAAAATAAGCACTATATTTGTTCACTTGTCATTTCTGAAAATCACATTCGATGAATAACAATTTTGTTAAACTCTTAGGGTCACATTCAAATGTTTAGCCTTGATTTTAATATTAGACCTGAGATATTTCCAGGTGCTTGCTCTTATCCACAAATTATTGTTCTGCCTTGGTAATAAAATGGAAAGGAAACAGAATGAGACCTGGGGGAAAGGGAAACATTTTTCTAGCTTGTTATGAAAAAAAAAGAATATTCTTTCTTTGTCCATTCTGAACTTAGAAATCTATTTTTTCTATATAATACTGAAATATTTAACAATTCATAAAAAACCTAAGCAGTTACATTAAAATATAACTTTAAATACAGCCCTGCAACTTTTACCAGGAACCTTGTAAAATATGGTGAATATACATGCGTGAATACTAAAACAAGAACGACCATTCAACATTCACATGGAAAAGCAGCATTACATACAATATAATAAATACCCAGGAAATCAAATCCACAAGTTGATCATTATTCTGATTTAGATTCTTTTTTTTTCAGTGAAGACTTTCTACACTTTTTGTATAATTTATTATAATAACTTTACAAGTTAAACATTAATTAAAAACAGAATTCAACTAATCTGACTGCTGAAATAACACAATCCTCAATGTTTTGCAGCATATTTTAAACTATAACACTTATAAAACTGATATTTTGGCAAGAAATACACATCCATATAACTAACTGCCCAATTAGCTTCTTTTTCAATATATATATATAAAGGCAGAATTGATAGTATGAAGAAAAACAGAAGCTAATATTTTTTTCTGAGATAATTTTATCGCCTTAGCTCTTGGGCTTTGGCAATAAATGTCTTAAGTTTTAATATATATCATATAATTTAAAAACTGTATTTACAAAATATAAAACTTTTTAAAGCAAAATTCTATACAAAATACTGTTTTTATACGTTTCAAGGGTGCTTTACCCCTAATTTCCCACATGCGTTCAGGATCCCTTCCTCAGACAGTAATTCAGAGCTGGGTTCTTAATAATAGCGGCTGGTCTATGATTAAAGTCTGAAGCTGAAGATCAAAGTTTACTCCATGCCTTACTGAGAGTTACCGAGAAATTCTCCTGATTAAAATCCAAATTATACAAAATTCACTTTGTTAAATTTTGATTCTTTCTTTTTGTCACGAAACCTAGCAAACACTTTTTAGGAATATTGTATCACTTATGAAAATTCTTTTTCATTGCCTTTCTTTTGAAATGAAAGAAAGCACCCACCACTTCTGTTACCTTTTCAACATCCGTTTCTATGCACAGACATGTAACATGATTTCTTCATCTAAAACGCTGAGGGAGCCCTAGCTGGTTTGGCTCAGTGGATAGAGCATCAGCCTGCAGACTGAAGGGTCCCAGGTTCGAATTCTGGTCAGGGCACATGCGCGGGTTGTGGGCTCAATCCCCAGTAGGGGGCGTGCAGGAGGCAGCTAATCAATGATTCTCTCATCATTGATGTTTCTGTCTCTCCTTCTCCCTTCCTCTCTGAGATCAATAAAATATATTAAGAAAAAAATAAGACGCTGAGAGAATAAATGAGATTCACCTGTACGCCCCTGGCTGCTATAAGAGGTGTCTTTTAAAAATGACTAACAGTCACCCACCCCTATTGAGTTCCATAACTGAGTTCCATAGTCAAGGATCTTATCCTGAAGATGGACCAGATCTTCTACAGGAAGGTTCTTTCCTGCTCTTTCTTGCTTAGGAGACAGATGATCTTCCTTGCATGTCAATAATGTAGAATTCCCCCAAATCCACCTGCTCAGTGTGTGACTGGACGTCAACCAGGTAAAGGGAACTCTGGGAGGGTCCAAGGATCTTGGGTTTCAAGGCCAGTGTGGACTTCACTTGCCCTGCCACTCCACTGTGGTCAGTGAGGCGTGGTGCCCACGGCTGGACGGAGTGGTTACTTGCAGGTGTGGACGTCAGTCATGCTTTCACACCTCCTGCAGCGAACGTAGCAGCACCAGATGAACTTGCACTCGCACCTCTCCACGTGTCTGACCACGTGTGTGTTGTAGCCTCGGCCACAGCAGAGGAGGTTGCAGCCACCCGCGCCCTCCGACGTGCGGTTGCATTCTCTGCCCTGCGTCCCCGGGATCCCAATGTTCTTATCCTCTACGCAGTAGTTGGGAGACTTATGGAGGTAGAGCAGATCCTCCTTGCGGATCGGTACTTTCCTCTGGTCCTTTTCTCTCCTGCGCATTTTCCTTTTTATTTTGTCTGAGACTTGAACACTGTGCTCATATTTATCCTTCAGGAAATGGCCAATCTTCTCAAATGAAGACATGGTTTTCCAGCATGTTTTCACCGCACAGGAGCCGGACACGCCGTGACAGCGGCAGTCCACGGACATCAGCTTGGCCACAGCCTGCAACCAACAGGAACTGTGTTAAATATCACTCACAAAGCGCGTTTTACTCACTAATAGAGGCAAACTCATCTCATCACTCCACTCTCTGGGTCTGTTTCCGCCTGTATAAAAAATGATGGTTTTGAACATAAAGGATCTTCCAGGCCGCTTAACATTCAAGTGTTTTGTCCTCTCTGGACCCTAGCAAACCTTTCCAAGTCAAATTTAAGCTAGTGGGCGAGGCTAATATTATTATTAGAGATTAGAGGAAAACTACTTTTATTCCTAATATCTTGTTTAATTTGGGGTGTGGAGTGATGTTCACACATGTCTTCATGTTCCTAATACATTTAGAATCTTGCTACTCAGAGTGTGGTTCATGGATCAGCAGCGCTTGTATCACTTGATCAGTATCACTTGTAAGAAATGCAGACTATCAGAATCCGCATTTTATTTAGATCCTCAGGTGACCAAGGCACATTAAAAGTTGAGAAGCCCTGATAGGGAAGTCATCCTCAACTCACAGTGTGCATGGAAACATCTGTGGACCCTTACAAATAACCAATGCTCAAACTCTGACATTCATATTTCATTGGTTGAGGTGGGGTCCAGGTAGTGATATTTGTACAAAGCTGCTCAGGTGATTCTAATGGGCATCAAGGGATGAGACCTACTGACTGAATTGGGAGTTCTTAGGTCTGATCACTGTAAACGCTGGGCAAAAGACGAAAGGGCCAAAGAGTGTGATTTTCCAGAAAATCCTTCCTCTCTTCTGGAAAATTAATTCAAAACATATGTCATATTCTTGATGGATTAGTAGCACCTTCCTAACATAGAAGGGAGATAGCATCTACACGATTTTCCCCAATGCTATATGCTAAGCTTCGTTGATACAGACTGAGAACTTAAATGAGATTACACAGAGCTGTAAGAGCTCACCGCCTGGCACACATTAAGGTCTAAATGAACGCCCCCTGTCTCTGAAGAAGGTATGGTAAGAGTGCAGATAAATTGCAAATGGGGCTAACAGTGCAAAAACAATATAGAGACATAAAAAGTGTTAGGGTTCCAAACCTCTCACATACCAGGCTCGTCAGCACAGCTTCCTTCAGTCTCCAGAGGATGGCAGAGCAGATCAATAAATTGTCAGGGCTAGCTGCAGGGCTGACGTCTGTCAACGTGCTGGGTAACGTGAAAAGCTGATCTGTCCACTCAATAACCTGGAAACTGTGTGTGTAAGCTCACCCAAGAAAGGCAAAATCTCACAGCTTAAATCCCACTTACAGATCTCATCCGAGCTGTAACATGACAGGGCTTTTATACTTTGCTATCTATTTTGTACCAAACATGACGTTGATATGTTTGTGGGATGTTACATTTCCTAACAAATTAACCAAAGTTTCTGAACTATCTAACGAGACAGGATATTTCAAACAAATTATAATATTTGCAACTTGAATGAGAGCATACGGCATTGATTTATGCAATATTTGATACTTCTGACTGGTGTTTAAAATAATAAACAGAATAGTATTTTAAACCCTGTTCTTTATAGGCTACAGCGCACATGTTCTTTCTGAGTTCACAAAACTGAGAAGTTAATAGATATGTCTACTTCTTATTAATTCAGGCAAAAAGGCATCTTTCAATGATATGAAGGCAAAAAGTATGGCACACAGGCTCACTTGGTCAAATTTATGGCATTTGATATTCACAAAGCCTTCAATTCTTTAAAATGTCGAAATGAATGCAATCTGTCTACTTCTGTTCAGATTTTAAGTGCCCTAAGGATATGAGAAAAAAAAGGGCTCAACAAAACTAGGTAATAACAAAACAAATTGCCCTAAGAAAGCCAAACGTCCAAGGATTATATTTATGTGTTTAAACCTGATCAGCGTTCCTTACAGTCATCACCTCGTGACTTACAGCTGCCCTTGGCTCGGTATCATGACTGAAAAGCTGACTTTTTCTTTTATTAACCAGTTCAAATATCATGTATGACGTTGCCAATTTGCAAAGCGTAGCAGACAGGGTAGATGCTCTCCAAATATTTAATGAATAACTAGTCCAACTCACTTAAACAGTTTTAATTCATTCTCTATTGGTAATCTGAATTGGAGGTAGTAATAAAACCACCTTTTAAAAACAAAAGACTCACTGCTGGGAGGTCAATGGTACTGGAAGACCTTGATCCAATACCACTGTCTGCCCACAGCAGTGGTAGCCCGTAAGAGTGACACACTATTTTATGGGTTTGAAGGATAAAGAGACTGACTTCTAAATTCAATGATATAACCTGCTGAATCTGTCAAAATTTGGGGGGAATTTTCTTGCCATAGAAAACTAGCCCCGTTAAATATCTGGAGTTAACTATAACTTTTCAGAAGTGACGTTTTAAAAAACTTGTATTTGATTACCGTTGAATTCTATTACCTTTTTGTCCCTAACAAAAAGTATAAAAAAAGAAAGTGTTTTTGTCTTACATACGTATATTTTAGAAGAGAAAGACAAATAAACTTCAAAGAGAAAAATCCCAATAACTTGACATGCAATGTAAATGATTATATCCCCATAATACTCTAAGGAAGAAACTTGGACAATAGGGATTAAATAAAGCAATAGAATCACCACTACAAGAATTTGACGAAAGGCAGAGTTCAGTGACAGACAGACAGACACACACACACACACACACTGAAAGGCAGAGTTCAGTGACACACACACACACACACACACACACACACACACACACACACACACTAGAGCTTAGTGCTTTTCAGAGCACGTTTTCATAGATGATTTTACTTAATTTCGTTTTATAAAAAGAAATGTAGGTAGTTATGAACATGTACTTATTATTCCAATTTTACAGAAAAATAAACTGTGGCTAAGATAGTTGTCATTCATAAGGAAAGCTTGGTGATACATGATATAAAATCTTTATATGAAGCTGGATCATTTTAGTAAAAGAGGGAAAAACGTAGTGGAACATGCAAGTATATTTAGTAAAATTGCATGAACTTCAAAAAATATATTTTGGAGATTTTCAGAGAGTATTAATTAATGTTCATAGCTATTCTTCAGTGATAGCATAGTCATTTTGGGGGGAACAGGGGAAGTAAGAGAGTAGCAACCAAATGAGTTGTGTGTGGTTATGAGAAAATTCCTTTCTCTACTCTAGTTGAGTAGTTAAGGTTTATAACGATATTAACAGAGGAATGTTTTGTTAACTATTGCAAACAGATGTGCACATTTTGGTGGAATATTTTTAACTATGGGAGAACAATTAGGAAGGGAACATTTAATCTACTGGGCTCCTTTGTGTTAAGTTTTGGTTTGATGCACTTCTAGTGAAGTGAAATACAAAAAATGTATCGTTAATGCTTAAAGGTAAAAATAGAAAATATTTGAGAAGTGGTCTAAGGAGTGATTGGTCCCACAATTTTGACTCAGGCAGTGATTTTTTCCAATATATTGCTCTACACAACGTCACAGAAATGATCAAAAAACTGTTATGAAACATTTCATGATGAGCATTTCATTTTGTCAACTATTAGATGATTTGTTTAAGTTTTTATGAAAACTGTGACATAAGATTGGATGGGTGTAGGTCGAATATCTATTCCTCTCACCCATTTCATGCCATTTAGTCCCAAAATATACTTGAATCTGCTGAAAAGCAAAACACTTATGTGTTGTTCAAGTACTTATAAATATTCCTGAAACAGGTCAATGAAAATGTGGGGTTGGGCCCTTCCCACTTTTTTGAGTTAGTCATCATAAAACAAATTATGGGTTAGGAAAACTTAAAAGTTTATGAGGTGGACATGGGAAGAATGGAAATATTTTAAGCACACCAAAAGCAATACCCATAAATATTCCAAGTCACATTATTCCCAGAAGTTCTGCCCCTGGAAGACATCACATCATTCTGTGAGCCAATCACCATGCGGCAACATTATTCTTGGAGTCATAACTTTAGGAATGGTGTCAGAAACCAAGTGGGAATTTAAGGTCAGCGGTTAGAAAATCATCTATCCTGCTCACAACACGACTAAGCGCCAGTACCCACATTTCTCTGAACGCTTTTCGACATTTGGAGTTTGGGATTTTGAGACGAGGGAAATCAACTCAATTGAATGCAGACCTTGAACTTGACTCAGGATGTGCCTATAATTTAAAAATCCTATTTGACAGTATTGAAAGTGGAGTTGATCGTTCTTCCATGTTAGATAATAACCTGGAAACCTGGTTAGTTTGTTGTGGTGGTGGTGATGGTGGTTTTTATTCTTTTGCCCACCAAAAGAAAGAAAAATACAAAAATGCTTTCAATTGTAATACTTTATGAGAAAAGACCAATACAAACACCAGTGTAATACCTTCAAAATATCCAGGTAATAGTTTTTAATATTTTAAGTTTCTATCTATTTCAGCGATTTTCAAGCGTTTTTCATGGCATACATACACTAATTACCAAAATTCTGCAGTACACCAAAAATATATATTTTTATCCTGTTTGACAAGAAAATAGTTATAATTTTGATTCATTCACACCAGGTAATAGTTTTTAATATTTTAAGTTTCTATCTATTTCAGCGATTTTCAAGCGTTTTTCATGGCATACATACACTAATTACCAAAATTCTGCAGTACACCAAAAATATATATTTTTATCCTGTTTGATAAGAAAATAGTTATAATTTTGATTCATTCACCAGATGGCCATTGTGTTGGCTGCTGTCATTTTTTTAAAATTGATAATCTAAGAGAAAAGAGGTCAGTGCCCCTGACTAAATAGTCAGGTATTGAATGTTGTAAAAACGGCACATCAGTTGAAAGTCTCTGATCTAGATTATTGTGAAAAAAAAATTAGTAGAGGAAGTTTAATTTATATAAAATGTGTATAACTGAACAACTGAATTATTTTCTGCATAATTAAAGTAATAGCAAAAACCTAGCGAATGTGAGGAAATGTTTTTTTGCCAAAAAGGATTAAAATTGATGCTGAATAGTTGTGTACATTTAATAAAATTAGATTATAAATAGTAGCTTAAGATTCAAGTTAATAGTTACAAAAGCAAATATTGTTACATAATTTAAAAATTTACACAAGATGGAATAAAACTCAATAGTTGCCTAATATTATTAATAAAATACATTTTAGAGACATATATTCAGAGATGACTTCATTCAAGAGATCATAATTTGAGTTTCTGAGTTTTGTTGCCTGGTTAAAAAATTTAAAATCTCTAACAATTTATTTAACAAATATTTAAGGTTTAAATTAATAATAAACATTATTTAATTGTTTTCTTATTTTTAAAATATATTAATTTGACTTACCTTGATGCTTTTTTCTTGCTTAACTTGAGTTTTAAAGAACATATGTTAACTACATTTAACCTCTTTTATATTAATATATTAGAAATAATTAAAAATTTCTTTATTGGATAATATTTAAATTGCAGCAAAAACTATAAATTAATTTTTTAAAATATAAAACTTTAAGGAGAAGATGCATATGCATAACTATGGTGTTAAGGAAGAGTGACTTTAGTGAGGTAAATTAATTTTTTAAATTCTTAAACAAAAACATAAAAAGTTTACATAACTATTTACTAATTTCCTACTTTGCAATTTTTAATTGAACATTCAAGTTGAATTGAAATTTTGAATTTGATGTGTTATGGTGATATATTTACTGAGCTTTCTTTTTTTGTATTTTTAAAATATATTTTCATGATTTCAGAGAGGAAGGGAGAGGGAGAGAGAGAGAGAAACATCAATGATGCGAGAGATCATTGATTAGCTGCCTCCTGCATGCCCCACACTGGACACTGAGCCTGAAACTCAGGCATGTGCCCTGACCTGGAATTGAATCCTGACCTCCTGGCTCATAGGTGGACACTCAACCACTGAGACACGACAGCTGGGTTGTTTTTGTATTTTAAACCAAAGTGGTTAAATAAAGAAAACTGGCTGAATCTCTCAACTATTCTAATTGGGTTCCATTTATTCACTTTCCAAAAATGTGAAAAAAATGCAACATATACTTTAAATATTTGTGAGAAATATTGAAACTTGTTTTAATATATTTTAGGAGAGGTTGCAGATTGCAATGATACTTTGGGACTTTTATAGTTTACTGGGTATTTACAATAGTGTATGATGTATGCTGATATTCCTGTCCTGAAAAGATTATTATAAGATAGAAAATATATATTCATAAAAAAGTTTTGGCTGTTTTAGGAAAGTTACTATGAATAGCCAAGTAATTCAACTATGGTGTTGAACTCAAATTTTATTGTGTCACTATTTATTATGGTAAATATATAAAAGTTAAATTAAGCTACAAATTTATTAAGAAAACCTAGAATCATAAAAGAGGTTAATTAGATGGTGGTACTTCAAATTTGCTTGCTTCCTG
>NW_006285795.1:715826-718011 GCF_000327345.1 Myotis davidii
ATATTTTATTTCCCTTAAAAAAATCTGTTTTAAAAAAACATTAGTTAAGTATCGTGCATTCCAAATGTATTTAAGAATGTTTGCTAGAGAAAGTTAGGGTAAAACAGACAACAGGTCTAGGAGCCATTGCTCACTAAAAATAGATATAAAAAAATAATAGAAAGTCCAATTGAGGAAATTTGATCCAGTCCCATTAGAAAGGCGGATACTGTAGATCTTACTCAGGCTCTGCCCCTAATCAGCTAAGGGGGTGGAGCCAAAGAACCCGACAGGTACTTGAACCTCTATGATTTTACAATCAGCATTTCAGGTATACGAAGTATACAATCACAAATACACTCTATAACAAGACTGAACTCACATTAGCTGGAGAACTTAAAACTACATCAATGCGGTCAGTACAGGCTCGTGAAAGAAAAACATGTATAAATTTACAGTCATACGTACATAACAAAACATAATAGACATACATAAAGACACACATAGATTTCTTAGACTGCAAGTACAGTTTGTTTTTAAACCGTTTGAACAGGTTCATGCACAAGTGTCTTCCCTGTATTATTTACCTAAAGGCAATGAACTTTATGCCATTTCCCAATACATACCTGCCTTCCAGCTTCGTTGTTATGAAGGTTCATCGCTAACAGCACTTTGCTTTCTCTGCCCGTGGTGTTTCTGATGGGGAAGTCCAGGAACTTTCTGCTGACCCACATGCCGTACTGGACGTCATCCGAGCAGCCCCCCCAGTGCCAGCCTTCGCTGGCTGAGCCCCCGTTCTGCAGGGTGGTGTCACAGGAGCACTCCGTCATGTTGCCTGCGCTGCAGGACCTGGTCACCGCGTGCACCAGGCCTGCAGCCATCACCGCGTAGATAAACGCTGTTTCCTTGGTGCCTAGAATAAGACGTAAATTGCTAAATGAGAGAGGCATACGCTCTCTGTTTATGGCTCATAACAGAGTCTCCTACTCATTCTCTTGTCAGCGAAGCAATTTTTCAAAGGCTCCCAGTGGATGCTTGAATGAGTGCATATTTTGAAAGGAATATTTCCTACTGTGGTAGTCTTTTAAGAAAGCAACATTAATTTTGGGTTAATGTCCCATTTGAGGGATCGTCAGATATTGGTTATCATTGTTCTCAGACGTAAAAAGACCTAAAATATAAAATTTATGTCGGCACCTAGTTCAGTGCCTAATAGACAATCAAAGCCCAATAAATACAGGTCAAATTTAAAATCCTTTGCGTGGATACCGGTAAATGGTATACGATGCCCCCAGAGTCCAGATTACCTTTCTTTTAAAATTTAAAATGTGTTCTCACGAAACACAAGCTGAAAAATTTGGTGCAGTTTTGTTTGCCTGAGTAATACCTATCAGAAGGCAAGTTAAACTTAAACCAAGATCAAAGCAATTAGGTGATAAATGATACATGTTTAGTTTCACATTAAAGACTGTCCTTTCTTTAGAATAGCGTTAAAAACAATCCTGATATTAACCTGAAACCATTATACACTTTATAGAGTACTAGCTAATCCTCTTACAGGCTTAAAGATAATTAAAATGAAAGATCATTGAAATGTCACCAGCAAAAAAAAAAAAAAAAAATTGTTACGGAAAATAACTGAATATGTATTTAGCACACGAGCAATAGCGTTTGGGCTAACACCTTTGAAAGTTAAAGGCCTATGAAAGCATCAACAAAACGGACTCAGAGAGACTCCGCAGGCGACTTTTTTTCCCTTTCGAGATGTTTAGGTTGGAGTGGAAACAATTTCGAGCCCGTTGTCCAATAAACCTCTTCAACAGCTGATGCCTCCGCATTTCAGCAACTGTGAAGAACTCATCCTTTTTCATCCCCCCGCAGGGGGTCGGGGCTCCTTCGGAAGGGCGTGCGGCCAAAACGCAGCAGGGCCCAGGCCACGCCGGGGCGGCTGCGTGTGTAGGAACCGGGTGGGGAGGGGTCAGAGGTGCAGGGAGAACGGAAACAAATGTGAAAAACAACGAATCTTTCAGCGCCCAGGTCCTAAAACTCCTTGCATCTGCTAATATTCCTGGAACAACCCCAATTCCCTGATTATTATTATTATTATTATTATTATTTTATCTTTTTCGAGTCACCAGGCACCTGGGAGTGGAACTTTATTCACCGCAGTTTCCCGCCCCCGGGTGAGCGCAGAGGAGGGGAGAGA
>NW_006285795.1:718509-718768 GCF_000327345.1 Myotis davidii
GCTCCTTCTGCCGGCTGTTCAGCCGCTAGTTGGCGCAGCCCAGCTTCTCGGGGACCCCGAAGGAGGCGATGCCCAACCACCTGTAAGAAACGGCCGCCCCCCCATGCACGTCGCTCGCCTGCTCTCCTCCCCAGTCCCAGATGTTTTTTTCCCCCCATTTAGGCCACCCGCCCGAGGGTCACCGCCCCTACTCCCCTCGCCTTGGCTGCAAGTGCCCTGAGGCTGGGCACCCCATGTGCCACCACCTACCCCGTGCGTC
>NW_006285795.1:719135-719475 GCF_000327345.1 Myotis davidii
CGGGACGGTCCCAGGAGCGCTGCTCGGTCCATGGCCCCCGCATGGATTCCCGCAGCCCCAGTCGCTCCTCTTCAGCCCTCCCTGCCCCGAGGCCCGCCGGGCCAGAGGTCAGCTCCCCAGCACCAAGTTCTCCGTCGCTCTCCTCCTCCCTGCGGACAACATAAAACGAAGGCCAGAAGCGAGAGGGGCTCCCGGCGGCCTCCCCTCCCTCGCTGGGAGCAGAGCGAGGAGGCGGAGGAAGGGGCTGGAGGCTCTCCTCCCGCGCCCGGCTGGAGACGTGCGGGAGATGCGGGAGCTGCCCTCGCATTCCAAGGTGAGAAGCTGCTGTAGATGTAGCTCT
>NW_006285795.1:719643-722411 GCF_000327345.1 Myotis davidii
GCAGCGCGTGCAGACCCCGGAGAGTTCAAGACCTTTCCTGGTCGGGGGCGGGTTTCTGCTGCGGGAGGGGAGCGAGCGCAACCGGAGGACTGAGAGGAGCGCTTCGGTCTCTGCAGCCCCGGGCGGGGACGGGGGTGGAATGGGAGATGTTTGCGTTCCACCCATCCCGTTGCCTTTGGATTAATTACCCTCTGGGTGGAGCGGCTGGAAAATCTCACTGCCCCCGTTCCTTTCCTCTTCCTGCTCCCCACAGGAGAATCATCTTTTTGAGTCAGAGTTGGTACCAAACAAGTTGACCTTTCAACACCCTGCTTGAGGTCCCAACGCTTCAAGAAGCTTTGGAGGACAGGACGGGGAGAAAGGCCTTCCCATGGGACCGACGTCATCTCCCCAAGCACTCATGTGTAGCCAAAGGAAGGGTGCAGCCTAGCCTCTAACCGACCTCAGTCAACCCGTGTTGTGCGATTTCCTTTCCCAGGGTTGTCTCCCCTTCCCCATCCTTGAAAGCACTGTCGGAAGATGGAAGGCAAGAAAGACTGAGTGAAAGCTGTCTGGAGGGTTCTAGAATAGTGGGGAGCTGTGTCCTGACCCTCTGCTCCACTCCACGTGATGGCTCTCTGGGCAGGGCTACAGCTGAAGACAGATTTGAAAAACATGCTTATTAAGCACCTACCATGTGGCCAGGAAGGACTGTGGGACATTAGAGAGACAAGACACAAGATCCATTCCCTCGAGGGCACAAACCAGCCCTGGAGAGGAGCCTACAACAAAATAACGAGATTGTTGGTAAAGGAGAGTATGAAACCCAGCCAGGTCCTTGTTGGTGCCAAAGAGGACCCGGAAGCAGAGTGTCATGGTGCCCGGCCTTTAGGAAGGTTGGTCAACCAGCATTCTGCAGTCTCTGGGGGACTCTGAAGGCAAGCAGGACATGCTTAGCTGTGGGACAGCCCTGCCTCGCATAGTGGGTGACAGGAAGTGTTTGGCAGTGGCATCACCTGCTCCTCAGAGGGCTTATGAAATGTTTGTAAATTCTCAGGTGAACAGAACAGCTTAGTGGGTGGCAAAATCCAGACTTACCCAAATAAAAGATCTTCTTACTTGCTTTATCTCTATATATAAAATGTTAAAAGACTGACCGTCTAACCGGCCAGTGGGTATGACACGCACTGTCCACCAGGGGCAGACACTCAACGCGGGAGCTGCCGGGCTGTGGTGACATGGCAACAGTTCTCGGGTAATACACCCCAGAACCAGAGAGGAGGGAGCCCATTTCCTCACGGGGCCACACGATTCCACCAGGCTGTGGGACTCCACCTGCTGAAGGGACTCCACTCACTCCACAGATGCCCTTTGAGCCATGGTGCCACCCCAGGTGCAGCCGGCCAGGGAGGGACAGCGGGAGGTTGGCTCCAGGGAGTGTTTGGCCCAGGCTCACCCTATCGGCTACTTTCTAGTTAATTTCCTTTCAATGTGCACGAATCAGTGCAAAGGGTCACTAGTCTTCAAATAAAGGATTTAATTTGCTGCATATGTCCTATATCAGCCCAGAGCAATAAAAGCTCACTGAAATTCCCCTCCTATCTATCCCATTCATTCCTTTAGTCAACAAATATTTATTGAGTGAACACCATGTACTAGCCACATTGTAATTTTTAGAGTCAAGTTGATGATAGGGTGTAGTTACTGATCTAGAAATATTTTGGCGCCTGGCTAGTGGCCTCTCTGCAACTCAGAGCCTTCATCCAAGCCCACTTTATTCTGTGAGCTTCCCAGGAGGCGTCTGGAGCATTCGCTGCTGTAGCCCCGCCATTGGGCCCAGTACATGAGATCCTAGTTTTGAACACAGTTTATTGAGTGCATTAACATGATGAGGAACATTCTGAGCAGATATCTAAGTGGCCTAAATGATGAAACTAGAGAAGTGATTGCTGTCAGGGGCCTGGAGGAGGGAGGAGAAAGCAATCTCGGGACTGGGAGAGTAGAGAATATTAATACTCTAGGCCAGTGGTCGGCAAACTGCGGCTCGCGAGCCACATGTGGCTCTTTGGTCCCTTGAGTGTGGCTCTTCCACAAAATACCGACTTCTGCGCACGGGCCACGAAGTTTCAATCGCACTGTATGTGCGTGCTCGCACTTGGTATTTTGTGGAAGAGCCACACTCAAGGGGCTTAAGAACCGCATGTGGCTCGCGAGTCGCAGTTTGACAACCACGGCTCTAGGCTGATTTTAGTGGTAGATGTTTTAAGGAAGTTGTTGGGTTTGTGTGCTTTCTTTTTAATTGAAAATATATATATATGGAGCCTCTATTATGATTTAAAAAGTGGGGAATAAAACAGCTGTATTGTAGCGGAGTTCACAGTCTGGTTGACAAGACAAAGTGAACAGGCTCTTTCAATACAGTGTGATACCGGGAAGTACAGTGTGCTGTAAACCACGCAAAGGGATTACTTAATCTAGTTTGGGAGTGCAGGTCCTTTGAATTCTGCCTCCATTATGTCTCTGGGGATCCAGCACTGTCTAGACAGGCATTCTGATAAAGCATTTAGAGAGAACGCAGAGGATTCTGCTCCTACAGTCAAAGAACACTAGGCCAACCATTTTCAAACCCAGGGCACAACTTCAGGGCCTGAGTGGTGCTGTTTCTCCTTTGCATAATCTAAGGCCGTTGGGACATTCTGATACTTCTAAGGCAAAGGAGACTTATTTCCAGGAGCTGATACAGCTGAAGAAGTAGGCTTTTCACTAAATGAACAGATATTTGAGTGCCT
>NW_006285795.1:722442-736906 GCF_000327345.1 Myotis davidii
TGAACTTTCATGCACTGAGACCCTCTTATGTGCTCCCAGAGTTCCTTCTTATTTTCTAGCTCTGTTCCTCTCTCTTCTCTAGTTTTTTCTCCCCTCCCCACCCCTCCCCTCCCCGTCAAAGAACACTAGGCCAACCATTTTCAAACCCAGGGCACAACTTCAGGGCCTGAGTGGTGCTGTTTCTCCTTTGCATAATCTAAGGCTGTTGGGACATTCTGATACTTCTAAAGTAAAGGAGACTTATTTCCAGGAGCTGATGCAGCTGAAGAAGTAGGCTTTTCACTAAATGAAGATATTTGAGTGCCTACTTTGTGAGGGCATTATCTCTCTCCACACACACATTATATATAAAGAAATAAATCTAAAGAGATTGAGAAACTTGCTCAAGGTCACCCAGCTAGTAAGTAATAGAGTAAAAAAAAATCTTACTTTAGGGGTCTTATTCTTTCCACCATAACATACTGCTACATAATCTAAATCAAATTCTTTTTTTTTTCTTTGCCTAATCAAATTCCTGATCACTGGGCTTCAGGGTCTAACTTGCTCTTTTGCATCCCATGGTTCTTTACATCACAGTTCAAGATATCTCCATCAGTCTTCTGTTTCCTGATAATAAACCAAATGCTATATTTTCATTTAATATATATTGAGCCTCTGTTGTGAGTTAAAAAGTGAGGGATAACTCTGAGCTAAATGGTGGTGGAGTCCACAGCCGGGGTGGGTCTCCTGAGGAGGCCTCCCTCAGGCAGATGGTGGTCTCATGTATGCCCTTCCATCCCCCCCGCCCCCACTTTCTGTGGGCTGAGAGCTGAGAGGACCAGGGGCAAGAGCCCTGGGATGTCTTGGGGGGCAATTAATTTCAATTTTGACCCTTAGTTGCCTCATCTGTAAAATGATCAAAAACTTCCCTTCAGTTCTGAATCTCTAATGCAGTTCCTATAGATATAGACACCTGAAGCTTAGAAACGTTGCATCCCACAGTAAGCATCAGCTCACAGAGAGCTCTCTCTCTCTCTCTCTCTCTCTCTCTCTCAGTGGGGGTGGGGAGGACTGCATTAGCTAGTGGCTTTGCACTCCTAGGAAGAGTAAAGTCTAGGCAATGACAAGCGTTTGTCTACCTGTGAGAGGGACCCAGTTCTCAGGTGGCACAGGCTAGTGTTTTCTGGCCCCCCTCTTGTACCTTTAGTTCCACTTTTGCTTTTGGGTTTCACTGAAAATAAATTCTTTTAATTGCAGAAACCTTTTTAAATGGCTGGACTTCAAAGTATATTCTAATATGGCCAGGTCATAGGACATTTTATTTAGAGGACAAAAGAAAAAGTGACGTTACAGAGATTGTATTTATCCTGGACCATGAAAGTGAGGAGCTCTTTCAAAATCTTTTTTTTTTTTTAAATATATTTTATTGATGTTTTACAGAGAGGAAGGGAGAGGGATAGAGAGTTAAACACATAATTCATGTACATATGTATAAAAATGAAAATGGAGCCCTAACTAGTTTGGCTCAGTGGATAGAGCATTGGCCTGTGGACTGAAGGGTCCCAAGTTCAATTCTGGTCAAGGGCATGTACCTTGGTTGCGGGTACATCCCCAATAGGGGGCGTGCAGGAAGCAGCTGATCGATGTTTCTCTCATTGATGTTGCTAACTCTCTATCCCTCTCCCTTCCTCTCTGTAAAAAATCAATAAAATATATTTAAAAACATATATACAGTGGTTCATCTTTACTGTCACTGGTGAGGCGTGTGCTCTTTATTGAGACTGGAGAAATAAAGTAATAAGGGGTCAGATCCAAGCACAGACACAACTACACATGTCAAATTGTTAGCTTCTTCAGCAGCAAGCAGGAGCCCCCTTTTCTATTTAGTATTTTTGACTTCGTATTTGGAAAGAGGGCAAAATATTAGCAGGCCAGTAGGATACGACCTGATGCCTACTGTGCGATGCCAGCTTCAGGTGCCCACATCCATAAACTGTGGCAGAGGTCATGCCATTCCTTGTTCACAAATGAGAGCTGGTATGCCATCTCGTGATAAATCCAGGTACCGTGATTAGCTCTGCTAAAAAAGCACCCGTGAGTCAACACTGGCATAGGTTACCGAAGCATCCTTGATTCCACAAAGACAACATGTATTTGAACTTGTTTTTCTAGCAGGGGTAAGGTGTTTGGAGTTACAGTCTAGAAAAGGATATAATAGGAGAACCAGAGTCCGAGCATATTTCTTCCACTCGAAGGAGCTCTCTGGAGGGATGGGATCGGTGCGGTGGTCATCTCTGACCATCTGGGCTAAGTGAACCAGATAAGTAGCTGGCCCGCCATAAACCGTGTTTCCCACTCAGGACATTTGCAGAGTGTTAGTGGTAGAATCCAGAGGAGCTTGTTCCTTCTGGTCATTTTCTCTCAGTCCCTGGGAAACTCAGCAAAAAGTCTGCCTGCACAGATATGCCTTGGACTCTGCCTCTGGCAATCCATCAGAGGACGAGACTTCTGAGGGCCTGTTGTAAGAATTTCTGCTGCAGATCACAGAGACTTATGTACTGCAAACTGATACCAGAAGCACCCCAGCTGGTCTTAACTCCCAGGAGAGAACAGAAGACCAGAGGTGACTTCTCACATAACTGGATCCCCATCCATTCTATTTTAAATTCCACCTGGATGCCACCAGCGGGGAACGGAGTTCAGGCCCGTGGCCACGGCTCTCAGGCGGGGGCAGAGAATGGCATTCTGGATGTCCTGCTGTCCTTTGGTGGCCGGAAAAGCCCGTAAGAATGATAGTCTTGGAGCATCAGAGGAGACACCAGCGACAGAAAGAACAGGAGTTGGAAAAGGATGCTGGCTTGCTTTTAAAATTTCCACAACGACCAATGTGAAACTGTTTTGTTTACTTGTCCTAGAAATGAAGATGGAAGATGCCTCATAAAGTGTTAATAGAAAGTGGCTTATCTCTGGTGGCATTTATACAGATTATGCAACCTTTTTGGAATGGAGGAATAAAAGTAAACCACAATCCTTGACAAACAAGGGTGGTCACTGCTGCCCGAGGGCACAAGTAAGCAAACACACCAGGCTGAAATACAAGAAGAGGGTTGAGCCTCGCAGCATCCTTTTCAAAAACAGTTTTCAGAATTTTGTAAAACAACACAACTCCATCCATTAATGAATGATTGTCAATTTTGATAAGATATCCAGAAAACAACTTCAAAGGCCTAGCATTTACCTTTTTTAGAGTATTATTTTTGAAGTGATCTCTGGGCTGTCCATAGTGGAAAAAAAATTTTCTCTCTTTTTTTTTTTTACTGTTTTACAAAAATGGAACAACCTGAAATTTTAAAGGGGAACATTTTGAGGGAAAAGTCATTTAGAAAGAATTTCTTGTATCCTTCTTAGTCTAACTATTGGTCTGCATAATTAGACTTAATTGTTGTGATGTAATGAAGGTACTTCTGCCAATAAAATGGCCCAAATCAGCAAATGCTGAAATCGCTTTTGTATTCAGGGTTGTTGTTCATATGCTTAACTCTTGGCTACTGTCCTCATTATGGGTAGATAGCATGTCAAAGTGGAGTTTGTTAAGTCTGGCCAAGCAACAAATACCAGCTGGCATGCACTTATGTCTCAATCGTCACACAGAGGTGAATCACATTTAAACTTGACTTTAATTTTTACTTTCTTGACTGAAATCTTGAGTGATTTCTTATATTTTCTCCTCCCAAGTAGATGACAAATCTCCAATTCGACTAGAAACACCTTCATATCAAGGAGTATGAGTAATTCTCTTGCAACATGCCCCCTTCATTGTCTACAACAAGTCTGAGTGTGTAGTCGACATTCAATAATTATTGGGTGATCGTTGTTTGAACAGACAAGGAATCTCTCCTATGAGGGGAATCAATGAAGCATTAAGTTGAGAGCTGTCAGCGCTGACTTAATCCACTGACTTGCCACTTCTCAACTGGAAATTCGCCATGACTCGTACCCAGTACATTGCATTAGTACGTGCCCCATAATTTGCACTAGTTCCAAGGGGACCACCAGATGGCCGTGGCTAGTATGCGCAGCCCCACTTTCTGCTAGGGTTTCAATCAGTAAATAAGCTGATACTCTTAAATCTTCCTGACAAAATCTGGAGCTGTGCCATGTGCTCCTTCCAGGTAAGTGTGCTGAGCGAGCTAATAACTCAAACTCTTACTGGAGTGCCCTCGAGAGAACACTTTTATGTGAGTGGGCAAGTGCTCCGAGCCCAGGAGATTTACGAGGGTTCAGAGACATAAACACAAACTGCATAATAGGTGTGAGGTGTGTTCCAACTGCAGCCTTCTCACCTTCTGTTAATGATTACGGGGAGGGAGGCATCAATACAAAAACAGCTGACGTGGGGCTCTCAAGTTCACGATCTGATGAAGACTTCTGGTGCCAGACCAACTTTTTGGGGTTGTCACATGGCTTAGTGAAGCAGCTTCCAAAATGGGCTGAAAACCACAATATTGATATACTGGGCCACGTGCCAGAATAAAGCCTGAGTCCAGCCGACTGGGTAAGAGATTCCAGTTGCTACTTGAGCACCAGCGCATTGTCTGGGCTCCCCAGGGCACACTCATGAAACCAGCACCAGACAAATACAGCGGAGCCACTTTTTAATGCTGTTTTGGGGAGGGAGGGCGTGTTTGCCTGGTGGGTTAACTGAGTTATGGCAAGCTTCGGCCGGGAAGGAGTTTCCCTTCAGGAACTGATTTGGCCTTCAGCATATCTTAATTTTATAGTAATTGTTGGCAGTCCAGGGTGGGGTTCAGGGCTGGAATCTTACCCTTCGTACTCCACCCCCCTCCCTGCCCCAGGGATTCTGATGAATAAAGCATGCCGAGAGAGCGCTGAACCAGTTTGGGCAAAGTATCAGCTTTATTAAGTGCAAGGCTTCCTAGGAGAGCTGGGTTATGCAAATGAAGTTTCCTATCCCTTCCCCCTGAATCGAAGGCAGGAAGGCTGATCCAATATACCATCCAGTCCCAGGCTGCAAAGCTGAACCTCAGAGAGGAGGCTAGGGAGAGGCCACAGGAAGTGGAGAGAAGCCCTCACTCTGTTTGAGGAACACCAGGTC
The DNA here is from genome assembly GCF_000327345.1 of Myotis davidii. Taxonomy (NCBI): domain Eukaryota; kingdom Metazoa; phylum Chordata; class Mammalia; order Chiroptera; family Vespertilionidae; genus Myotis; species Myotis davidii. The sequence continues at coordinate 727,538 of NW_006285795.1, forward strand.
CAAGAAGAGTCAAGTTGGAGCCCTCTCGCTTTTGAGGTACCCACTGGTGACAGGGGCTGATCGACTGGCCACTCTTTCTCCACAGGGGAGACGTAAGCAAGGAGATGGGGAATGGGGTGCAGATTTCCTTCCCACAGAAGAGAGTAATGAGAGTACAGACATTTAGAAGAATGTCCTGACTTCCTTGGGCAGAGAAGGGAAGTTCATCCGTTCTGTCCATATCGTGTTGTAAGCCCTCAGGGCAGATGGGCAGGCAGACTGAGAACCTTCATGGAAGCTCTGGACAGGATTAGTATGAGGCAAAGGTGATGGGCTCTATTTCGAGGAAAGGCAGCTTATGCAGTGATAACTAGCATTAGTGTAGGAAGCAGTTAGCATAGGTGTTGGGAAGCCATGGTACGACACCCTCAATGGTACAGATGAATCCAGAGGGATGATTTCACCAAAAATCAGTGTCCCTGAAATCAATGTCCTCCTCTGCTTTTATTAAACCTTAGAACTCATTATTTGCTTTATGTTGTTTCTGCTTGAGGTTTCCTTTGGTAGCATTAAAATGAGTTCATGGTCCCTCACACACTGTCAGCTCAGGCAAGAGGCCCAGAAACAAGGTGGGTGGCCTACAGTGATCCATCTGAGGTTAGAAAGGTACCTGAGGTTAATTACAAAATGCATAATCAACAGGAGACTTACAATAAGTAGGAAAAATTTGAGACGTGTATTATAATATCGATATACATATATAGATGTTCATAAAAATGCTGGAGAAATATTTTGATTCATTTAGTATGCACAATTATTTGTAGATAGAGTGCTTAAATTTTTAGACTAGACAAAACATGGTATAGCTTGTGATTACATAAAAAGAAATATGCTATGTTTTCTCAGGATATTTTAAGTCATTTGATAACACTTATGATGGAGGGTTATTTTTGTTCATTGCTTGCTTTATTCAAAAATGAGTTGAAAGTGATAAATATATTTCACAGCTGGAGAAAACAGAAGAACCACATAGGAAGATGAAGCTCTTGTAGCATTGTTTATCTTTTTGGCTTAGTTTTGTGCAGTATCCCACAGGCAATCTTGGAATTTTTCTCTGCCTCTTTTTCTTATAGTTAAATTGTACACATCAGTAATCTAATCAAAGCAAATCAAGCGAACTTTTCAAACAACTTTAAAAAGCACCAATTGTAGCACTGGCCAGTTTTCTCAGTGGTTAGAGTGTTGGCCCACAGACTAAAAGGTCACAGGTCTAATTCCCCGTCAAAGGCACGTACCTCCATTGCAGGGCCTGGCTTGCAGATTTCCCAGCCCTGGTAGGGGCTTGAGCAAGAGACATCCAATCTCTGTGTCTCTCTTACGTCGAATGTTTCTCTCTCCTCCCTCCCTTTCATTCTCCCTAAAAAATAAAAAATAAAAACCCACAATCTCCTAAAAAAGTTCTCATAATACCATATGTAGAGTAATAAAATAATTCTATTAAGTCTTGTAACAAAAAAAACCAGCAGTTTCCCACCCACCCACTTGCCATTGACCTCTCCCCAGAAGTAATAACTTTCAGGTCTTTTAATTGAATTCTTTTGGTATTTTGCTCCAATTTTATTAACTATCATATTTACATGGTCACTTGTTAATTTTTAAAATATTTAGACATTATATGTGACTTTCCACTGTGGAAGTTGAGAATTTGCTTTGTTTCACCACCACCTCCCCCTACACACATGTACTTTTGTATCCAATATAGCTATCTCAACACTGGGGTTAGCTCTGCATTCAGTCTTTATATTATTACTAGAGGCCTGGTGCAGGAATTCATGCACAGATGGGGTCCCTCAGGGTAGCCTGCAGGGATTGGGCCCCAGCTTGCGTCCCCAGGCTCGCAGCCCTGCAGCCCCACATGGCATCCCACTGTGGCCTGACACCACCCCCTCACCTGTTCCTTCATTCTGCCTGCAGGACGATCAATCAGGGCCAGGCCTCCTGCCCAGCTCCCTCAGTGCCTGGGAGTTGGGTGGTGACCCCACCCCCTGCCGCAGGTGGCCCTCTGTGGGGCGATCGGGTCCCTGCTCCCGCCTGCCTTGGCCTGGTGCCACCCACTTACCTGTTACACCATCCCACCATGGCCCTGCTCTCGTTGGGGCCCATAGGAGCCTGCAGCATCTCCACTGCCGCCTGCTGCCAGCACTGTGTTGCCGCCTGGGAGTCGGGTGGCGGCCCCACCCCCTGCCGCTGGTGGCCCTCTGTGGGGAGATCGGGTCCCCGTTCCCGCCTGCCTTGGCCTGGTGCCACCCACTTACCTGTTACACCATCCCGCCATGGCCCTGCTCTCGTTCGGGCCCATAGGAGCCTGCAGCATCTCCACTGCCGCCTGCTGCCAGCACTGTGTTGCCGACACCCACCATGTTCCGCACCACCCCCTGGTGGTCAGTGCACATCATAGCGAGCGGTCAAACTCCCAGTCGAACAACTTGCATAGTAGGCTTTTATTATATGGGATGACATCAATGTTATTCATGCTAAGCTAGATAGTGCACTATGATTAATTTCATTTTCTCCACTTCCTTTATTTTCTCTATTTGCCTGGTTCCTTTGTCTTTATCTTGAATCTAACTCCAAACCTGAATCTGAGATGAATCAGAAGTTCCATCAATTTCATCTTCTGGCAGTATCTCCCAACATCCCCTGGCCTGTTCCAGTCTGGAGTGGGTGCCTTCATTCCCAGCTTCTCGAGGCTGCCTGCACTCCGTGGCTAGTGGTCGCCTTCCTCACGTCACTCAGACCTCTACTTCGATCATCATTTCTCCTTCATCAACTGTGACCCTCTTGCCTCTCTCTTATAAAGACTCTTGTGATTACATTGGAAGTGTGTGGATAATCCAGGAAAATCTCCCCATCACAAGATCCTTAATCACATCTGTAAAACCCCTTTTGCTATCTAAGGTAACATATTATAGGTTCTAGGTGGGTTGAGTAGTGGTCCTCCGAAAGACATGTCCACATGTTTACTTCCTAATACCCAGAATCTTCAAATGTGGTCCTATTTGATCTTCTGAATCTGAGAACCAATTGGTGAAAACCGAGGCAGACATTGGAGCAATGTCACAATGAACTTTGGGGAACACCAGAAGCAGGAAGAGTCAAGGACCAATTACTCCCTAGATCCTGCAGAGGAAGTGCAGCCCTTCTGACACCTTTTGTCAGATTTCTGACCTGCAGAACTGGGAAGAATACGTATCTTTTGTTTTCACCAACCCCTCTTGTGGTACTTTGTTATGATAACCCTGGAAAACCAATTAAGATGTGGGCGTATTTGGGGGTCACTGTCTAACACAGTATATTAATGATTTTTTTTTTGGAATTTTCTTTCCCTGGTCTCTTCCAAGTTGCTTTATTTTGTTTGCTTTGCCTCTATCTGTCATTTTAGAAGCTTTCCTCAGGTGTCTGGTCATCCTCGCTTATTGCTCATGATTATGAATGGAGTATTAAGAGCCAATTAGGAGATCTGAGCATGTGGGCAGGACCAGTTGACTTTGGGTGATTTATTTGGCTAATCTTCAACATCAGAGTATTTATGTTTTGTCTCTTAAGCTGGTCAGGTTTTATTTCAGCTTCTGTTTTGATGCTATTGGCTAATGCTAGTAGAGGAGAGGGCTAGAGAGGTCTTAGCATTCACTGTCTAAATATAATTTTTTTTCGGTATGGCCAGCCTTGTACTAAAAATCTAATATAGTGCTCACTGGCATAACTGTATAATTTAAAGGGTTAAATTCAACATGGAGAACACGAGTCAGAATAAAGAATGGCTATTATTACTGGGAAATGTGACATATACAATGAGCAACTGAGTGACAGTCGTAGGTTTATTCCTAAAATAAGAAAACTCTCATGATTCTGAAGACTAAGAAAAGGAAAGGATTAGTCCTTTTCAAAAGGCAGTTTCAAAATAACAGCATTAGCCAGTATTAAATAAGACGTTTTCTTCTTGTGACTTCAATTATCCTCTCTGATTAAGAGCATCTTTGTATTCTGTCAGCAATGCAGTTACTTAATGGTGGGAATGCCAAACACCTCTGGGTAACTGAAAATTTTAGTTTTCAACTACAGACTATTTGCCTTTGTTGCCTGTTTGTGGCATATCCTCTAAAATCTACTTGCTGAAGTCGTGGTTCAATTCTAGACCATCTGGCTGACAGACAATTGTGACACCAAATCACATCTGCCACCATTTCTCTCTCTTCTCTCTCTCTCTCTCTCTTCCTCCCACAGACTTCATCATGTTTGGTGGTGATTTTTTAGGTTTTCTAAGCCTCCCCTTCTTCCCTTCTTCCTTATTCTTCTCACGTTCTATTTTCTTTTCCTTTCCCTTTTCCTTTCTTCTTTCCTTCTTGTAACCTGATAGAAAAACTACAGCACTGACTCACCTTCCCAACTGGTATTCTAGTGCCCTCCCACCTTCCCCAAAAGCTGCTGTTGTTGGAACCTTAAGGATTGGTAGGTGGTTTAAGTGTTCGAATCCTGTTTCCCCAAGAAAACTGTTGCCAGCAATCATCTTTCGGTGCAGCACAGAAATCAACATTTAAAGGAGGTGCACACTTGGTCTGGGTAACATTTATTCTTTTTATTTGCATGGAAAGGGCAGATAGGTTAGAAGATCTTACAGTTTACCCTCAGGCCTCTAAACTACCTTACTTCTCTGGAGGCCTGAGACAATAACCATATCTAGTCCGATTTTTAAAAAATCATTTAAAAACCTTCAGCACATGGCATTTCAGCACAGCGTTCTTTAACCCTCTAAATGTCCAGGGACCACTCACGTCAGAAGCTTCATGAATATGTGTTCTCACAGAAATGACCTGAAATAGAGTGTTTGGAGGCTTCAGAAGGAGAGGACCATCCTCATGCACTTGATTGAACGACCCCTTTTCTTTCTGAAAAATGCAGCTGCCTGGAGCTCTGAGAATGGGTAAAACACTTAGGACGCTCAGCTCACCAGAGAGGTCAAACCAATCCAGGCAGTCCTTGAGGTAGCTGGCATCACAGCCAGATTGCATCTATATTCAAATCCTCTAGCAATAAAGGCGAATGCAAACTTTTTATTTCTATCAACAGTTAAGCAGATGACTGTCTCCGCTTTAATAATGCTTTACATCCTTGGCAACTCTTAACTGGCCTGCTTTCAGGTGCAGGGGCTCCTGCTTGAAAGTGCATACACTGCAATAGAGCACAATCTTCTGCTGTTGTGGGCAGAGGTGGGAACCAGCAAAGGGAAGATAGAGGGGGCACGAAATATCCTGTTTATTAGGTCTTTTGACCGAACTGAATGGATCAAGTGCAAGACAGCGGGTGATAGGAGTAGCTTAATCAGGTCATCTCTAAAGCCCTCACCTCCCCAGGTGAGTAATTCCAATTTCTTTAGCAATTTCTCAGAAATACTATATCCCAAGTTCATTGCTCAGCTGTGATTTTCACGTTCAGCCTTTACAGGTGAACTTGACATGGCATGTAAATCCGTCATGGTGGCCCCTCTGCTTCTCAGGCTCACCTTTTTCTCAGTGGAACCTTCTTTTCAACAGGGTTTTCCTCAAATTATGCCTGTCCCCTTATTTATTCAGTTAATTTAGCCAGCTGTTGGGAGAAAAAATAATGTGATTAAATTCATTTATACCTTCCCAAGGATATTAGCACCTTCAAAGACCCTGGAGGTTAATGCAAGGATTTCACTAATGGACAGGATTTCAAACAGAAGAATCTAGTAAAATAAAGAATTGTGGACACAGTGGGGAGCCATCTGGTAACAAAACAAGGAAGCGTTCCTTTTGCTCTTAATTCCAGATGCAACTGTGTGCAAAAGTAAGTATCTTTCTCGTGGTTTGTAGTCAGTCCTCTTAACACTTTCCAGATTCACGTTTAAAAGGCATATATATTACCATTTGCAAAATCAAATTGCAAAAGGATATATCTGCCATCTTGTTTTAAGCAAAAATATGCAGGGAGATCTTTTCGTTAATCCACTGTTGCAAAAAATTATGGAGCCAGTGAGTATAAAAGATGAGAGTACCTATTTGAAACTCACCAGAAACAGATGTTTCCCTACCTATGCTTTTCAGTAAAAACGTGATCCTCTACCCGTAGTGTTTTCCATTTCATAATTAAATTCAGTTGCATTGTTAATGTACTGTTGACATTAACTTGTATCTCATATACACAAGACTGGGAATATACATCTGTTAACTTGAAACAGCTGTTTGCAAAATTACTACAATATGGCCAATACTTCTTTCAACCATTATGTCTTCCCATTTAAACATGATTTGCATCTGTAAGTACCTATTGTACATAGAATTAAAGGAAGATTTATGACATAATAATAATGAATTTTGAGGCTATATTAACATTGCATTTGACAATAGTATGGTAGAAAAAAAAGTTAGTGGAATATTTCTACAGATCAGAAGCCATGGTATCCACACTCAAAAGACATGTCCTACAGTGTGTGGACATCTTCCCACGCACTCTAGGACACGGTTAGCGGACAACTCTGGGTGGGGCCATCCGCATGGTCCCACTCTTGTCTCCTCTGTTTTTGGGAATGGCAGAAGATTTGGGAAGTAATCTGATGCCCTTCCAACTGCCCCATTTCTACAGAGCTGGTACCTAAAGTTCCACAACTAAAGCTGTCTTACTTTGTCCTCTCCTGAAACTTCAGTAACTGTGTGAGGACTTGAGTTGTAAGGCCTGAGGATTGCTGTAGACCTGGGCATGACTTCTTCAAACACTTTCCAGCTTTGACAGGGGCAGGGCAGAGAGAGCATCAGCCGCTGCTGGGATGAACGATGAGTGTGGTATAGGGAAGATGGGGCCTGGAGTGTGGTAGACCTTAGGTGCTGCAAGCCCTAGATCCTTGTACCTGTTGCCCCGAGCACCCAAAAACCTCCCCAAAGTCCAGGTGGGCAGCCCAACTGTGGCTCACACCTCCCCCAGCTACCTTTTTTTGTGCCCAGCTCAGTCCTTGGGGCACAAGGGAAGCAGCAATTGGTACTTGCTAGAGAAGGTTTTTGGAAGCAATAATGCTATTTCTAACATAATGATTTGTCAAAGCCTCTTAGATAAGTTCTATTTTGAGCACAAATTCTAACTGCAGGAAGTGTTAGCGTAAGTTTCGGTATTCATTTTTCATTTTATAAAAAATTCATTGAGTCTCCTCTTTGTGCTAAGCAATTTATTTCTAAACCAAGAATGCAAAGATTAAAATACTGCATAAAACCACATATTGTATGATCCTATTTATATGAAATGTCCAGGATAAGCAAATGTACAGAAACAGATTGTTGGTTACCTCAGACCAGGGGTAGGGAGTGGGGAGAGTGACTGCTACATTTCTTTTGGGCATGACACAAATGTTTGAAAGACTATGGTGATGGTTGCCAACTTGTGTACATATACTAAAAACCATTGAATTGTACACTTGAAATGAGTGCACTTCATGGTATGTACCTTTTATCTTAATAAAACAATCCTATATAATAAAAGCCTAATATGCTAAGTGTCTGGTTGGCTGGTCAGCCGTTCAACCAACCAAAGTGTAATATGCTAATGATATGCTAAGGTAGCTCAACTGCTCACTATGACATGACCTGATCACCAGGAGGCAGATGCTCTGGTAGGTTAGCTTGCTGCTGTGGTCCAGCCAATCAGGACTGGTGAGACAGGCCGGACATGTCCTGGAGCCCTCCTGCAGTGCCTCCCTGGCTGGCTAACTTCCCATGTCCCTCCTTGGCCCTGATCATGCAACAGTGGGGTCCCTCAACCTGGCCTGCACCCTCTTGTGATCTGGGAGCCCTCGGGGGGGTGACGGAGAGCTGGTTTCAGCCCAACAGTGGAACGACTGGTAGCTATGATGCACACTGACCACCAGAGGGCAGACGCTCAATGCAGGAGCTGCCCCCTGGTGGTCAGTGCGCTCCCACAGGGGCAGCACCACTCAGCCAGAAGCCAGGCTCATGGCTGGTGAGCACAGCAGCTGTGGCAGGAGCCTCGCCTGCCTCCACGGCAGTGATAAGGCTGGCTCCTGGACTGCGAAAGGGCACAGGCCAGGCTGAGGGACGCCCCCCCCCCGAGTGCACAAATTTTGTGCACTGAGCCTCTAGTTAAAATAATAAATAAACACAATCAAGCAAACAAAAAACTCAGTCCCTTCATCATGGTTGTATTGGATACACTACTAAATAGACTAAGATACAGGTTGCCATAGAGTGAGAAGAGAGAGCTAAGGGAACACAAAGAAAGGCCGCTTTGACCATTATTTGGGGAACCTGAGAAAGATTGCTAGAGGAGATGACATCTAAGCTGAAAAGTAGACAGAGAAGAGATCATGGGGGAAATATTTGGTGAGCTCCTACTCTGTTAGACACTGTATGGTAAAAAGATGAGTAAGAAAGGTCTCTCCTAAGTCTAGAGGGGCTAAGGTTGGTGGAGTAGCATATAAAGAGATTGTTAAAGATAAATCTATAATAATAAAAGCATAATATGCTAATTAGACCAGACAGCCAAACATCCTTCTGGACGTCCTTCTGGAAAAAGCCACAGTGGCTGCAAGGGCCAAGGGCAGGCAGCCATGGCAGCCAGCAGTACAGCAGCTGCAGGATGATGGGAGCGGTGCCTTCCCCTGATCGGCCTGGTCACCTCCCGCAGAGGGAGGCTGGGGAGCGGGCCTAAGATGTCAGTAGGACATCCCCTGAGGGCTCCCGGACTGTGAGAGGGGACAGGCTGGGCTGAGGGACCCCTCTCCACCACCACCCCCGCTCCGTGCACGAATTTTTCATGCACCGGGCCTCTAGTTATTATATATTGGGTGTCAACTGATGGTGGTTGGCATGCCAATTAAATGCCAGCAGGAACCTCCTATTTGGGGTGCGGTGAAGAAAGAAACTGTATTTAGTGCAGACAGCTTGATGGTAATACAGTATGGCTGTGAAAATGGCAGGGCTAAGGCACCCGTGGGGTCAGACCCCCTTCAGCTGGGCAGCTCCATTCAGGGCAGGCCTGCTCCACTCTGCGCTGGCCAGACATCCCCTGTGATTCAGCTCCAGCCAGGGATGCTCAGTCTCCAGTCTCCCCTAGAAAGTGGCTCCTGAGCCAGCTGGGAGCTGGCTTATATAGACAGAAGTGTCTTCCCCCTGGTCACTGATTGGTCAGAACAGAGCAGCTCTGATTGGTCAGAGCTGCGCAGCTCCAATGGGATGGGGAAAGCCTCAGTCCTTCTAGTTGAAATAGGACTCTACAAGGGCTGGCTCAGATGGCAGAAGCAGTGCAGACATAAATGGCTGTTAGGCTCTGCTTTTTGTTGTTGTTTTTTTTTTTTTTTCTGGAATG
>NW_006285795.1:756197-775032 GCF_000327345.1 Myotis davidii
TTTTCTGTTAGACACTGTATGGTAAAAAGATGAGTAAGAAAGGTCTCTCCTAAGTCTAGAGGGGCTAAGGTTGGTGGAGTAGCATATAAAGAGATTGTTAAAGATAAATCTATAATAATAAAAGCATAATATGCTAATTAGACCAGACAGCCAAACATCCTTCTGGACGTCCTTCTGGAAAAAGCCACAGTGGCTGCAAGGGCCAAGGGCAGGCAGCCATGGCAGCCAGCAGTACAGCAGCTGCAGGATGATGGGAGCGGTGCCTTCCCCTGATCGGCCTGGTCACCTCCCGCAGAGGGAGGCTGGGGAGCGGGCCTAAGATGTCAGTAGGACATCCCCTGAGGGCTCCCGGACTGTGAGAGGGGACAGGCTGGGCTGAGGGACCCCTCTCCACCACCACCCCCGCTCCGTGCACGAATTTTTCATGCACCGGGCCTCTAGTTATTATATATTGGGTGTCAACTGATGGTGGTTGGCATGCCAATTAAATGCCAGCAGGAACCTCCTATTTGGGGTGCGGTGAAGAAAGAAACTGTATTTAGTGCAGACAGCTTGATGGTAATACAGTATGGCTGTGAAAATGGCAGGGCTAAGGCACCCGTGGGGTCAGACCCCCTTCAGCTGGGCAGCTCCATTCAGGGCAGGCCTGCTCCACTCTGCGCTGGCCAGACATCCCCTGTGATTCAGCTCCAGCCAGGGATGCTCAGTCTCCAGTCTCCCCTAGAAAGTGGCTCCTGAGCCAGCTGGGAGCTGGCTTATATAGACAGAAGTGTCTTCCCCCTGGTCACTGATTGGTCAGAACAGAGCAGCTCTGATTGGTCAGAGCTGCGCAGCTCCAATGGGATGGGGAAAGCCTCAGTCCTTCTAGTTGAAATAGGACTCTACAAGGGCTGGCTCAGATGGCAGAAGCAGTGCAGACATAAATGGCTGTTAGGCTCTGCTTTTTGTTGTTGTTTTTTTTTTTTTTCTGGAATGCAGGTAGCCACCAGACCCCTTCCTAGTCCTTAGGGTCCAGGTGGGGTAGGGCAACAGTACGGATGGATAGGAGCCGTGGAAGTAACAAAAAGGGGAATGAAACCTAATCAAGGAGGTGGAGGCGGAATTAAAATTCGACTTGGGGAGGGAGGTAGCTTTGTCTTAACCTTAAGAGCCAAAGAACTGTGATCTTGCCAACAGTGCCCTCCGCCAGGGCTCCCGGGACCCGGCCACGCTGCCACTGCTTCCTCACTCCTCATCCGTGTCAGCGTGTGCCCGTGGGAAAGCCCCGAGAGATCAGAGCCACTCCGGAAAGCAGGGGCGTGGAGCGGAGGGCGAAGGGTCAGAAGACTGCTGGCCAGGCGTCCCTGCTGAGTAACTCCCACAAGAGAGCCTCCTGGTCCGTTTATTTTCAGCAGGGCGCCCAGCGGCCCAGTCCCCTTTCCTCCCCGGGTTCCCTCGGTAGTTTTAACAGTGGAAGCCTTCACGACTCTGCAGGCATATCCTTCTTAGCATCTTCTCGCTCTCATGATTTCTGGCAGTTGGGTCCCTTGTCACCTCCCACCAGAAGCATCTGCCAGACAGCCCTCCCCGCTCTGCTTGGCCGTGGCCTCCAGCTCGGCCCGCACGTGTCCAGACCAGCACCTGGCCGCGGCCTCCAGGGACAGGGAACCGGTTAGTCAGAGGGCGTCATACCGCGGCGAATCAAAGGCGAGAGGAGTGCTGGAGAGAAACGAACACAGAGGTTACGCGATTGGTATTTTATTATTTCATTTTGCAGGTGTGTGTATGCCCACACATCCATGTACACACGCATGTTTGTATGCATGCTTATTCGGGCTGAGTTTTTAAGAGTCCAGCATTCCTGTTGTGGAGTTCCCTGCTTGACAACACTGTGCCCGGACACCAGCCCGGGAAGGCGTGGTTTGGGCCCCACAGTTTTGGGTTTTGTGCTGGGGGGTGGGGAGGGGAAGACATGTATTTTCACTGTATGTGACAGCAGTTTACTGAAGGTTTTGCCCAGGGAGGCTTCCACTGGAAGAGAAATCGGCATCAGCAACTCAGAACTTCAAAGACTATGGTGACCCGGGAAACAGAAAAACACCCTGCAGGCCAATCATTTCACTCCAGACTCTCCATTCTTGTGGGAAATAGGAGCCTGAGATGCCATGTCTGCCCCAGACTCATCTCGGGATCCATAAATAATTCATGGACGATATCAATTGATTTCTAGGAAAGGGGGCCAAGAGAACGTCCTGAGTGTTTACCAATAACATGGCCCGGGGAGCTCCACCTTATTGAAATGAGTCCTGTTCTTGGCAGGAATACCGTGTGCTCAGGGTTGATCCACACCCTTTTAAAAACATACCATCGCTTTTGCAGCGAAAAGGGGACTTTTCAGAGACAAGTAGGAACAGAGACCAGCTTTCCCCTAGAGGTTATGCACATGTGGTAGGAACGGATGAGCCCTAAGTCTGTGCCATGGAACGACTGAACTCATTATAGGCTGGTTACGCAGGCATTGTTTCAATTTTCCCCGGTTCTATTCTTAATTCAGATCCAATTTTATCTCATCAGTGGAAGAAGTAGCTGCAAATAATTTCATGCCCTGCCAATGACATAGGCACCGATTTTTAACAAAATGCTCGTAAACTTTTTTTTATGATACTGTAAAACTGGAGAGCTCATGCCCATTAAAACATAAGCCTCATGTTACATGTAATTAAGGCCAGGAGCAGAACGTAAAAATGTAAGTTTTAAAATGTATCTTGTATTACATATTAAATGCGCACAGAAAATACTGCCCATGTTCCATTTCACAGGCCAAGGTGAAGACAAGGGGGAAAGTTCACTGTGGGTGAAGGATTCTGGGGGTGAAAGAAATGAAGGGACGAATGGGTTGCTATTTCCAGTTCTCTAGAGGACAGAGTATATGGTATTGACGGTTAGAGGTCATTTTCTATTTTTCCTAATTAGAAATAAGAAGGTATCATTAAAGGCACATTCGGCTGCTCTTTAGTTAATGTAGGTTATAATTTTTGGTCAAATAAAGCTTGAAAATTATTACTTATTCTTGTGAAAGAATGCGGCCCTCCAAAGTGACTTGTACCTTAAGAATAGCTTTGAAGAGATGTCCAAGTCTGTCAAAGGCGGCTGGAGAGGGTGCTACACATCCCAGAACCCAGTGGGGGAGGAGCCTCTCTTCTGGGGTGAAAACCAGTGCTGTCCCCCCCCCTTTCAACTCTTCTCTGATTATGATGGGCCCAATGGATGAAACTATGCCTCATTTACTTCAGTGTTGGCATTTTGTACCACCCTCTCACTTCCATGTATTTACGGGCAAGGGGTGTCAAGAATTCGGAATCCCGGATCGTCAACTGTTAATGTCAGGTCTACTGGAGACTCAGCCACCACGTGTATCTAAGTGGAGATTTGTGGATATACAAGTGGTTATATGTTGCAACATAGGCCCATTTTATTTTAATGTTCCTAAATTGTTTCTCTTATTTGTCAAATTGATGATTTAATTTTAACATCATACAATCATAGACAAATGAAAATTATATTATAGGCTGTAAAGAAAATTAAAATGCTGACTTGGATGCCCTACACTGAGCTTTCAATCTACAGATTTTGAACATTTTTTAATGGAAAAATTGGGAATACAATGAACAAAATATATATGTCACATACCATTACCATTAAATTGCTTAGTCTAGCCCTAAAAGCAGTATTGGATTGGTGTATTTCACTAGCCCGCCATAGAATAAGTCCCTACATAATTGAGAATTCTGTTACATTTCTGAGACTGTGTTACTTTTGAATTCTGACGTACAAATAATCAATTGCAATTACTTCACTTTTTAAATATCAAAATATTTAAATTAATTTTATACGAATTACTTTTCATGAAATAAAAATAATAATCTGATGTTGCACATAAATTTCCTAAGTAAATATTTTGGTTAGATATAGTCAACGTTTCCCCACAATGGGCCAGTCAGCATAAATCAAATTCAAAACCTAATCTACCTGGACAGGACAACCATGTAGGATTAGAAATTTCTTATTATAGTGTTTTCTCTAAAAGTGGCTGTTTTAATTTTATTCTTGCTATTCCTTGGGTTTAAGTAATTATATTCACTTACATTGCAAACACTCACATATTACAAATATTCCTGATCCGGTTTAAGAATTAGTACTTGACCCTAACCGGTTTGGCTCAGCGGATAGAGCGTCAGCCTGTGGACTCAAGGGTCCCAGGTTTGATTCCGGTCAAGGTCATGTACCTTGGTTGCAGGCACATCCCCAGTAGGAGGCATGCAAGAGGCAGCTGATCGATGTTTCTCTCTCATCCATGTTTCTAATGCTCTATCCCTCTCCCCTCCTCTCTGTAAAAAAATCAATAAAATATATTTTAAAAAAAGAATTAGTACTTGGAGTATGTATTGAATGTGTAGTGATCTGGCATCCAATCTATAATAATAAAAGCGTCATATGCTAATTAGACCAGACAGCTGAACAATCTTCCAGACGTCCTTCTGGATGACCTTCTGGAAGAAGCTGGGGCTGCAAGAGCTGAGGCAAGCCACTGCAACTGCGAGGGCCAAGCCCCTTGCATGAATTTCATGCATTGGGCCTCTAGTAGAGTTATAAAACAAATTCTTCCTATTTCAAGGAGCATAAAGAAAACAAATGGAGCACCATTTGGGGCGGCTGTATATCACCTGGAAAAAAATGACTTCAATAGCCCCCGACACCAACGGAATGAATCATAAAAGAAATGAGGAAATTGGTAATAGCAGTTTCTCCAGCAATAAAAACATGATAAAAAGTTCTTTGACAGGACGAAACCTTGGAAGCCCTGCCAAGTAGAAAAACCTAGTGTGCAGGCACTGGAAGTGTCTTGCTGACTTTAGTGGGTCTTTGGGGTTCCTAACAACTCCTGGTTCATCCCCCTAAGTCGAGGTGATCTATCAACATGCCTTCGTGTCCCGGAGCAATCAAAGCCATTTGAACTGAAGTGATTCATGGACAAAAACTGCAGGAAGCCTTGCAGAGCAAGTATTTCTTGATCCAGGCAGAATGGTAGGATCTGCTGTCGCATCCTTTTACACTGGCATGCATGTTTTTGAAGTGATCAGCCCATGTGAGCTCACTCAAAGTTATGTTTGTTCATTTTAAATACATAACCCTAGCTCAGGGGTGGGCAAACTTTTTGACTCGAGGGCCACAATGGGTTCTTAAACTGGACTGGAGGGCCGGAACAAAAGCATGGATGGAGTGTTTGTGTGAACTAATATAAATTCAAAATAAACATCATTACATAAAAGGGTACGGTCTTTTTTTTTAGTTATTCATTTCAAACAGGCCGGATCCGGCCCGTGGGCCGTAGTTTGCCCACGGCTGCCCTAGCTCCTAATTTTGATGATTTTTTTTTTAATAAGATGAAAAGTCACAGAGACAATTTTACATCCTGAGGCTTCTTTCAGCATTAGCTTAATGAAAGGAGCCCATAAGATAATCCTATCTAATAATAGACAAGCATGGTAATTGACCATACCTTTGCTATGTCTCCCATTGGCTAATCAGTGTAATATGCAAATTAACCGCCAACAAAGATGGCGGCTAGTTTGCATACTGCAGGCAGGGTGGGACAGCCCCATCCCACCTGCCCCACTGCCATCTGGGCCTGCTATTTGTGCCATATGGGCCTGCTATTTGCAACCCAGGGCGGTGGGGCAGCGCCATCCCGCCTGCCCTGCTGCTATCCGGGCCTATCTGCGACCCGGGGCAGCGGGCGTCTGTGTGTGACCCGACCCGGGGTGGCAGGGTGGGGCAGCAGTGATCCACTGGCCCAGTGGGGCGTCCTGTGTGCGACCCGACCCGGGGCAGTGCCCCAACCCCCAGATTGGCCCTGCCCCAGACTCTGAGAGGGCACAAGTGGGGCTGAGGGACACCCCCCTTCCCCTGCCAGTGCACAAATTTTTGTGCGCTGGGCCTCTAGTATATAATAAGGTCATCACCCTGATCATCTCTCCAGGCTAATGATCACATTATTTATATTAGATCCCTGCTTCCCCCACCACCATCCCCGCCTCCATGCCAAAGCATTATGGCTTTCAAATAACTCTTGTTAGGTTACATAATTTTTGACCAGTTTTTGTGTCCAGCAAAATGAAAGGAGAAACTTGAGGCAGAACATTATTATTTTCCCCCCATAAACATTACTGGAATGGTTTCCATTTTAAAAATCAGTAATTCCCCCCCTCCCCAGTGCTTTTTCTCAGTGGGAATTACTGTGCTGTAGAGGTGACTACTAGGCACAGGGGCAATTAACATGAGGAAGATGAAATGACCCGAGTGTAAACTCCGCCAGCAGGCAACGGTGAGCCCTTCCTCTTCCTCTGTCCCTACAGGATCTGACTTGCCTGCTCAGATGGCTGGCAAGTAGCGAGCCATTAAACACACACACACACGCCTGCACAATGTCAACAGTGATGCTTGGAAATACTTATGCCGCTATTCATGACTTTTAATATTTTACATGTTTTCCTTAGTTTAGCTTAGTTTAGACTGGATACTAATCAATCCTTACAAAAGTACACTCCCTTTAACTTTTATATCTAAAAATATTTTAAAATGCCTACTCTTATTTTTTCCACTCAAATGATTAACTTGCTAAGCACATCCAAATACTAGTGTACATGCACACATATACACACACCTATTTCCCCATGATAAAGTAAATGGTAGTGTTTTTCATTAAGGAGCAATTAAATGATTTCTAGCTCCTGGCCGGGTAACTCGGTTAGTTAGAAGTTGGTTAGAGCATCATCCCAGATTCACTCTCAGTTCAGGGCACATACAAGCAGCAACCACTGAATGCATATATAAGTGGAGCAACAAAAATCGATGTTTCTCTCTCTCTGTGTCTCTCGCAATAAAAAAATAAAAGTATAATGATTCCTACCATTTTAGTGTCTTTTCTTTAAAAAAAGTAAAAGCTTGTTAAAACACTATCGTCAAAAGGTTTGGTCACTGTTCAGCAAAAAAGGTCACTGTACAGCAGGGAGTTCATCTGATGAAAATGTAGAGAATATCAGGGTTGGACTATAGTAATCTGATTAAAACACATTCCAATAGTTGAATCTGCACGATAATATCTGTACCAATTGGTCACCATTTGTATGGTTGTATAACTACAGCGGAAAATAAAATAAAAAGATACTCTCGGAACACAGAATATTACTAAGACATTTATTAATAACATTACAATTGTGTCTTAAATCCATTATTATTTCAATGGCGAAGAGTTAAATGCCAGACAAACCTCAGGTAGACAGTTATTGCAATTATGTTGACAGTAAATTGCAAGAATCAGGCACTGGCTATATCCTGTTACAGAGAATATAATATGTTAAAACTTGAGAGAGAGGCTGCATAAATTGGCAACATCTTATTTCATTAAAAAATGATGGAAAAACCTAAAAACGGTGCATGTGTATAGCTGCAGATATTAGAAAAAAACATTCACTTTAAAAGTGAATTCTGTACCACTCTTTTAAAAAATCTATCATCTATCAGATGCAGATATGTATTGCTTATATCAAGTGATATTTGTGCTTAAATATAATTTAAGGCAGTTAAATATAACGTCATGTTTACTTTCATATAAAAATATATATAAAAATAGAGTATTTAAAGGAGGTGGATATTCATACTAAGGAACTCATTGATCAAAATAGTTTTATGTTTCGTAAGGTAGTAAAATTGAGGTATTTGTGCACTTGGTAATTTCAGCCATGTGTTGAATTAACCTTCTCAGCTCTTTCCCCCCCACCCCAAAAGGAAATTAATTCTTTAGAAACCATTGTTACTGTGAGATGTTATCTCACAACAAAGCATTTGTAAAATAAAGAAATTTACTATTTTGAAATGAAAATATAGAAGAAAAAGTTCTAAATACTAGAATTAGGTGTGTTTTATATGTATGCCACAGTTTTAATAAAAAATAATTTATGCCTACTCTAAATTTGAATTAGATACAGTTGTTCAGGAAAATAAAAATATAGTTACTAGTAACATAGGAGTATTTGTGGACATGTACAGTAAGTGCTTTATGGAAATAAATGCCTATGCACTTGAGAATGCCTAATCCTTTGCAAAATATTTACATAAAATGTAATTGTAACCTTACATTACACAGGGCTCTATTGGCAAACCAAAGCTTTCTGAAGTAATACTGTCAATGAAACGAAGTAATACATGGGGAACTATATTTTGTTTCGCACTTAAAAATCACACATTTAATCAACTTAGTCTGCAGTTACCTATCCAAGTTCAAGGACAGGATAGGAGGGAATGTTTCTGAAAATTACAGAGTGTAAAGTTAAACATACTGGTGTTTTAACGGTCAAATGTTACACTTCTCATCTCATAGAATCCATTTGAATTCCCTTGTGGAACATTCCTATTCTTTCCCTTTCAGTTATAAAACGTGAAAAGCATAGGAAAAATGTTTATCGTAAGCATTAGATTCACAAGGCCGAAGCCACATTAACGTTTTCTCCTGGTGAAGGGCGCAAGTGCAGTCCCTACTTGCAAGTGGAATGTAATTGCCTTTTTACCCTTCTCCGTATTCACAGGCCAATAGAGAATATAACACAACGCTCAACGCATTAGCCTTTCTCCCATAATTCAAGTGCCTGTATTTCTTTTTATTGTCACAATGCAATCCCTAGCCCGCAGTGGTTCTTGTTCATATTATATGTTGAGTAACCTTTTCCTGGCTCTGTCGTTCACATGGAAAACCAGCTGATTTTTAAGTGCACATCTTGACTTTATAAAGTGGTAGGAACAAAGTGTTATTACGGGTTTTTTTTTAAAGCTACGTGTGCATTGGTGTGTAACCGTGTGCTGGTGTGCATGAAGGCAGGTAGTCAGTCTAAAATACACTCGACACCCAGGTTGTGGGTCTTAGACGATCATCCAGGTTAGTGGTTTGTCTTCAGTTGCAAATGCAGTCCCCATCAGGGAGTCTACGCAGCTCCTTTCTCCGTGCACATCCTGCTGAGAAGGATTTCAGAACAAACCTGGTTAATCGGACCTCGGACGTGATACGGTGATTGAACGTTTATTGGGGAGTCTTGCTGCCGCTGTAGTTTGCTCTGGTTGCTGAAATATCTTCCCACAGTGTGATTTCTTGATCGTTTTATTTTAATCAAGTGATTTTCTTTAAAGAACTTGGACTTCACTACCTGCAAATCAAGAGCAAAAGAAATAGTGAGGCAACAGCGAGGGCCTTTGAGCCCTGCACAGGGCAGTGTAACTAACTCAGGAACCCGAACCTTATTTCCGTCACATGCATGGTGCCCAAAGGGCACAACATGCTTCACAATACCAAGAACCACAATGGCCCCGCTTTTAGAAAAGACCAAGATCGAAGTGAGAATTTCTGCCCCTTTCCTCCCCTCAGGGTTTCTCTGCCACCCTGCTGTGTGCGTGTCCCTCTCCAGGCTGGGTGCTGTCACACACAGACGGCGCTGGGGTGCCTGTGCTGAATCACTGAGTCAAGCGTGGCGCCCTGCATCTCTCGCGGCAGCCTTTTACAGAATGGCAACTGCAGCGCTTTCAGAGTCAAACTGTGTTTCCGTTGCACGGCATAAGCTGACGCTGTGACAGTTAGTGGTTTCGTTTCTCTGGGCACCCAGTAAATTCTGGAACCTGAAGGGGCAGTCTATGCCCTAGCAGGCTGATCACTTTATACCTGTTTGTACATATGCAGATACATATATGCATTTATGTACATTTTCCGAATCGGCAGTATAATAAGCATTTGTAAAGCAGAAAAAGGTCTATAATAAAACCCCTTCCTATGTCTGTCCCCTACCTCCAGTTACTCAGTTCCCTCCCCAGAGGACACCAGCTTCTTTGTGATTCTATTCACAGATGTTTTATGGCTATCAATGCACACATAGACCAAGAGGCCATGTTTACTGTCTATCTGCACAGTTTACAAGAAGGTGCCCTGGCGGAACCCTGTACTTTTCAGCTGTCATCACTGAGTTATACCATTCAGGTTATTAGCACCAATGGTCAGAGAGAACTAGGTGGGGACCAAGGCTGAGATTGGAGGGGGGGGGGGGGGGGAAATAGGATGGGAGAAAATATAGTAACTCCCCGATATAACAGTCTAATAAGGGCAACGGGTGTCCTTTAAGGCTGAAAGTCCGTTAGATAATGAAGAAGGTTTTCCAAATGGATATGTTCAAAAATTGACACATCAGTTCACCCGTTTTTGCTTATGTAGACACATTTGTGTAATTCAAATTAAGTGTGCATGAAAAGTTGACTTTCACAGAAAAGTTCTCTATATGCATTACTGTCCCTTTAAATGTCTACTGAGTAGGTCTAGGAAATGCATGCATTCGCCAGTCACCACCAGCAAACAAGTGCACACGCTGGGGTGTGGCTTAGCGCAGAGGGGACATGGGCCTGCACGTGTTAAAACTGCTGCTGAAAGTCACACCACACGACAACAGAACCAGTCACCATGTGCAGTGCAGTGTGATCATGTGCTAATCATTCCCAGAACATTGTTTACAAGCGGCGACTCTTGGATTTAAATATGTAGACTATGGTTGCAGACATGTAATATTTATTTTTGTCCGCAAAATTACTAGTGTTTTTTCCAACATATGGCCATTTCGCTAAAATTGGTTAAAAATAACAGTGAACTAATAACAAAAAAATAACCTGTTTAAGTTAATTATAAGCAAAACTTGTTTTAAAGCATTTTAAAACTAACAGGGTGTTAATTTTCACATATGACATACGAATCAGTAATTTTGTCCATTAAAGCCTAAATTTGTTAAATTGAGGTCTGCAAAATCGAGGGTTTACTTTACTGGCAAAGATGTTTTGGGTGACTTTACAAATGAATAACAAACCATTAGTTCCATCATGTTAATGCAATTGTAAGACATTAATTTTGGTCAATATGGGCACATAAATTAGTTACTAATGACTAATGAAGGTAACACTACCTAACATGGATTTTTTAATTCTTTTGAGTGTTTTATAATGATTTGGATACATATGTGATCTTATGTAAGAGAATGTAATAAAAAACAGTTCAAAAAATAAATAATACTTGAAAGAAATGATATCTATTTTGAAGATAAATATTTTTAATTATAAGTGAGTGAGCATGAACCCTTTTAGAAGATATTTTTAATAGAGATTCTGTAATGATCTACACTAAAATGTTAAGAGTAGAAATCTTTAGGTGGAGAAATTACTGTAGAGGTGATTTAAAATGCATTCTCAACAAAAATAGATCCAGAGACAAAGAAACACTGAACAGACCATCCAACCTCAGAGAGAAGGCAGGGGAAGGGGGTGGTGGTGTAAGACAGCAACCAAAGGCCTTGTATGCATGCATATAAACATAACCAATGGACATGGGCGGTGGGAGCTTGTCCTGGGGGGCGAGGGGGCCCGGAGGGGGGGGGTGGTTAATTGGGGAAAAAGGAGAGGTATGGAATATTTTAAACAATAAAAAAAGAAAAGAAAAAAAGAAACCTTCCGTTTGTATCACTGAAAAAAAATGTATTCTCTATCACTTTTGGTCTTGACTTTTAAAATTTAATACAAAGAATGTGCATGACTTCATAATCATATAAATGTTGAGGTTATTCTCATTTTGAAGAAAAAATATAATATTAATGTGTTTTGAAACCAATTATACCCTCCCAGCCCCAAAGAAATGACTTGTTTTCCTATAGCTATGGGAGGCTTGGCTTTTTATGATGAGTCCCTCAGAGGAAGTGACCCTTAAGAAGTCCAGTGAAATCAGTGGTTTGCGGTAAGCAATCCCTATGGATCGTAACTTAGAGCTCAGTTAACCACTGATTAGTATTCCAGGCCCCAAGGTTGTGCGTTGCTGTTATGTGCAGCAACTTCTGCCTCTGTTCGGTGATGCTATAACTTTAAATATGATAGGCTGGGAGGTGCACCAATGTTTTCCTGAAGGTTTTGCCCATTTTGGGGAGGTCTGTACTCAGTGATAGCAAGATGAGTGAACATTTTTAAAGCTTATTTCAGGAAACACTTGAGCACAAATATTACATTCAACCCTGAAAAAATATTAGTACAATGTTCCGAAACCAAAATTAGGTTAATTTTGTTTATGTAATTTTATCTTACGTGGATGGTCTGCATGCCAATTACATGTAACCTTTCCATCCCGATGCAAAAGGTTATAGAACTTCAAGCATTATTTTAATGTTTTGTGTGACTCCAGGGCTGCATTTAATGTTGCATTGCACATGTTGGACAATGCTAGTGAGGATGCACGTAGCAATCTTGAATGCGGTTGATAGAAGAGATACACAAAAACACACATTCCCAGTGTTTTTGCTGAAGCAGATGCTTTCACTCAGGAGTAATGTCAATGTTTTACCACACCTTTCCACAAAGGAAACTTGATCATGTATTTCTGTTTGTAAATCACTGAAGTGAGAAAGAAAGATGAGAGAGGGGGTCTCCCCTAGTGTCCCAGGGCCAGCCCGATGCCACCTGCAGAGCCAATGTTCCCTCTATGCTTTCCTAGATTGACACCTACGTGCCTAGGCCAGGGATCGGCCCAACAACTCTGAATGTAGTTGGTTTCCTTTGAAATTATTTTCCAGGAAATAATAAAAGATAGGTTTCCTAATTCCTTTGCTAACCGAGTATCAATTTCATTCTGAATCCTGAAAGTGGACAGACCTACAGAGAAGGAATTATTTCAATTTTAATTTGTCAAAATATAGATTCAAAGAAATCCTCCCAGATGCTGTTGTAAATGGAATCCAGGAACCTTTGGAAATTCCAGCAGCATTATGTGCTCTGCCACGAACTCATACATCTATTTCAGGAATGCAAGGTTTAATCTTATGAAATGTTTTGCTCTAGGAAACGACCAAGGAATTATTTGTAGCTATATGATTATTTACCTTGAAAACCCAAAGGAATCTACTGCAAAATAATGAAATGCTAGAAGGAGAATACTTGAAAATTATATATCTTTTCTATATCCTATCAATAATTCATAGGAAATATATTACAGAAAATATTACATTACATTACTAAAACAACTTCAAGTTAACAGTGATGCAGGTGAGGAATATATCAAAAGTTTAATGAGACATAAAAGAAAATGTAAACAAATAGAAAGACATACCATGTCAAATCCTCCAAAACTAATTAAAGTGCTATTACAATGTAATCCCAGCAGGAACTGGGAGGAACTTAACAAAGAAATTCTAAAATACATCTTTAAGAGTAAATGTCAGAAAAAAAATCAAGACCATCTGTGAAGGAAAAAAAAAAAAGTAGTAATGAAGGAGACTGTTGATACCAGACATTCATTCATCAGTATGAACGGGATCTACCATCAACCTGCCATAGACTCAATTTGTTGGTTGTATAAGCCAACTATAAGCAGAATTCAATACTGAGAGAGAAAGAATAGGAATGTTCATACTGCAGATTAAAATGCATTTCATAAACTGCTACCGTTCCTTACAATGTTCATTAAAAAAAATAAGGTAGTTTTAATTAAAGCCCAATGTTATATAAATCCAGTGACCATAAATTTTGATGGTGTAATAGTTTTAATTATATGGGATTAAAATAAGAGTATATGTTTAAAATGGAGCTATTTATCAAATGGCCAGTAGCATCTCCAATGGAGAAGTAGATGAGGATTGGGAGGTGTATCTACAAGGTGTCCCAAAAACATGAATGCACATGTTTTTACCAGCGGATGGCTCAATGGATGGTTCTTTCTTTTCAGCCAGATTAAGCTTTGAACAAAGGAAATTTATCCTAAAATGCTACTGGAAGTTCGAAAACACAGTTGAAGTATAAACACTGTCTTTATAATTATTCAAAGTGTGTATACATTTCCCTGTGTCCCCCCAAAATGTACTTACACTTTAACAGCTGATAATTCACTTAGCTTTCATTCTTTTTCAGGTTTAACTGTTTAAACAAAGGATACTTATCCATTGGACTCTTCTATGGGGATACATAAAAGATAAATCTTAAGGTACAAAACCAGCAACAGTTGATGCATTGAGGGCGCACAAACACTGAATGAAATGATTCTTGATGTTTGTGATTCCATTGCTTCGCATTATCAGTAGTGCTTGGACCAGAATGGTCACCAGTTTGAAAATAGGCATTGACATAAAATTTATTCACTTCTATAGGTTCTTTTAATTTTGAAAAATGAACTGTATGTTAATAAACACTGACTTTATAATCATTCAAACCGTGTATACATTTTTTTGGAGGGGTCACCCTGTAGTGTAAGGACATGATTTTTGTTTTTATTGTACATACTAAGTTTTAAATTTTCAGAGTTAGCAAGAATTCATGTAATCCCTTATGATAGAGAAACAGTAGAAGAGAAGCAAAATGATGCCATGTCTTAAAACATTACAATTTAATGATATCATTTTCCACATAATATCCATGCTTTAATCTCCAGAGTTCTCTGCTTTGGGAAACACAGGGAGTAATTCAGACATGGTCCCTACCCTCAAGGGGACTATGTAAAGACACATGTCTGAGATACTTGAAGTAAGAACTAGAATGAAATGACTTCAATGATATTGCCGGAGACTCGCTCCCAAGGTCAGGCACCAGGCTGTTTCCATGCGATGAATAGTTCCTTCGTACATGAAAAAGACTTGGTGCTAATTTATGACAGGCATGATAATCTCCTCACATGGTTATTATTTCTTTGAACTTATTTGTAAAACTCAGTGTCCAACATTGGTGTCACACAGCTATATCTGAGTCTCAAAATATGACCTGATTGTAGAGGCTCTAAAGGGGAGGACAAGGAGTAAGCTATCATTTTAAGGCTTGGAAAAGTTATGCCAGGGGAAAGCGTTTGATACCTGTACACTGGAGAGCTGCTTTCTTCTTTCCTTTGATCTCATGTGTGGAAATGTGCCCATTTGGGTCCTTCCCCAAGTCAGAGGACCATTTGGGATTTTAAAATCCAACTAATGTGTCCACTAGAATGTGGCTTTGGAAGAGAGCTGTTGGTAATACAAATGTTAGCTTCCCTCTGGAGCAAAATAATAACAATATTAAAAAGGAGCCATCAGAAAACAGCAGTGAGAGATTTAGGCCTTGAACCAGAGACAAAAGACTTTTGATGTTTGTTTACAGTGGTTACCTCAATCAGAGACAAATTCTAATAGTCCGACACTTCCAAGCACCTGTCTAAATTTGGTTCTTATGACTCTACCACTGAGAAAGAGTCATGCCTACCTAACAGGATAAGGAACTACTGCATATAATTAATTATATATACCTATGGGGTTTGGAAATGTTGACTTTATTTTAATTAGTGTTAAGTGACATTATTTTGCCACTTAAAACAATCCAAAGTAACCTCTTGTTTTTAGCTTTTTGTTGTTTTTTTCTTTTTGAATTTACTGGGTCAAATTATACTTAAAATTAGGAAGAGATAGTCAAGGCCAATTGTTCTCCAGAAAGTGTGAAAACTGTTGGGTCAGCATTAATATAATAACAAGTATGGGAGTAATAATAAAATATTTCTCACAGCAATGTTCAAGCTTAGATGGTTTCATGTGGAAATAGACTTTCAAGTGAAGAAGACAGCATTTCAAAACAGTGGTATATTTTAATATATTAGGTATAGAAACTTAGAAAAGAGTAATTTTGGAGCTGAAATCAAATTATGTAAATATAAATTATTACAGGATATGTAGATGATCAAATTTTTCTATGATTCTGTAATAAGAATTGAAATTCTGTGACTTTGGACATAGAAGTGAATTTTATATTTTCATAGGTTTCTTATATGCTAAAGATCTCCCAGTTTATGGTGGTAGCTATTTCCACCTCTCTACATAATTAAGGACTTGTGGACACAAAAATTTTAGAAGGCATACAAATGGCCACAATTCAACTTGACTGGTGTTGTCCAATGGCTCTTGTAAGGCTTCTGAAACAAAAGAAAAACTGTAATAAACTACACAACAAAAGTAACCTTGCCACTTTTACTGCTAGAGGCCTGTCACAGCAACATTCAAAACGGATTTCACATACATACTCATCAGAATGAATGCGTGACCATGCCAAGCAATTGCTGCACTGCAATAACTTCGAATTTTCAAAAAGCCAGTGCAGACGCAGAAAGCTTGGTGAGTTGGAGAAGTGTCAGGCAGATTACAAGCAAATACCTTTGCTAAAACTGATCTGGACCTGAATAACACCCAGGGAACTTCTGATGTGGTTCCAGAGCCACGGAACAAAATAGGAAACAATGTTCCGCGGGGCAAATGTTCCAAAATCTCCCTAGACTGGATTAGGGGAGCTGGTCTGATGACAAGCATGTTTCACAATCCCAAGTGGGATCCGAACAGGAATGAGGGCCGTGGCTTCCTAAGGTTGGAAAACATGACATTGACCAGGCAGAATGGTAATGCGGGCTTTGCAGATAAAGGTCTATAATTGAAGTCCTCTTTACTTGGTATAGTCATTCTGCAGGCAGGGTATTCCACTTAAGACCCCGTCACAAACTTAAGGCCAGCTCACAGAGTAGCCTAAGAATTCACAGAAATGGAGTAAAAAAAAAAATAAAAGGATGAGCAATAGCTGGAAGCCAGTCCTTGTCATTCATAATTCCATTTCAGGAAATTATGCAATTTTTTTTTAAGATAAAGATTTCTTTCATTCCACCCCCCATCTTACCCCCCAAATATTTAATTATGGCCACATGAAATAAGCTATGCTCGGATTGAAGGGAGTCCAACTTCGGAATGGGTCAAAGATGCTGAGGATTAGAGGGAAGGACAAAAGTTTTCTTTAGGAATGAGGGTTTTTTTGTTCTTGTTCTTGGTGTTTCCAGATTTGCACCCTCCCTCAAATTCCCCAACTCTTCTTACTCTGGCAGCTGAGCCCTTTAAAATCCTGTCTCTAGACCAGGGGTGTGCAAACTTTTCGACTCGAGGGCCACAATGGGTTCTTAAACTGGACCGGAGGGCCGGAACAAAAGCATGGATGGAGTGTTTGTGTGAACTAATATAAATTCAAAGTAAACATCATTACTTAAAAGGGTACGGTCTTTTTTTTCAATAGTTTTATTCATTTCAAATGGGCCGGATCCGGCCCGCGGGCCATAGTTTGCCCACGGCTGCAGACACACCTCAGTTCCCAGGTCTGGGAACAAATTCTGCTCTGAGGTGGGGAGGTTGGTGATAAGGAGCTATAAACCAGCAGTTGACTGATTGAGTGTTAAACTGCTGGTTCTACCTTATACGCCTCTGCAGTTCCCCAGAAACGAACTCCTCTGTTTTAAACTCATCTTCCTAAGTGGCTGAATATTCATATCAGTGAATTCTTAATACTTGGATGGCCTTCAGTAGTCTGATGGATCCTAAGCTAAGTTGCGACCCTGTTCTATTTAGATCAGCCGTGGGCAAACTACGGCCCGCGGGCCGGATCCAGCCCATTTGAAATGAATAAAACTATTGAAAAAAAAGACCGTACCTTTTTATGTAATGATGTTTACTTTGAATTTATATTAGTTCACACAAACACTCCATCCATGCTTTTGTTCCGGCCCTCCAGTCCAGTTTAAGAACCCATTGTGGCCCTCGAGTCAAAAAGTTTGCCACCCCTGATAGATGTTGCATCTTGGGTCTTGGGATCGATTTGATCGGAACTCACAGGTATTTGTTTCCATCCATCTCTCTTAAGCTTAGACTTTTTATTGAA
This sequence comes from Myotis davidii, assembly GCF_000327345.1. Lineage (NCBI taxonomy): Eukaryota > Metazoa > Chordata > Mammalia > Chiroptera > Vespertilionidae > Myotis > Myotis davidii. Next base: position 773,985 of record NW_006285795.1, read on the forward strand.
GAATATGGCACTAAAATGTGACTTAGAAACAATTTGTGTGGGCCCATGTTTTGGGGGGGAAGGTGAATATCTTTATGTTTTGACAGCCTTTTTAGTGGAGTTTCAAGTGGATGAAAAGATAAATGCTTGTGGCCAATCTGTATACTCCATGCCCGATCTTAGACCTTACCCTTTATGCTAGTTTCCCCAAAGTATGTTTAGTGAAGTGTTAATAGTTATTAAAAAAAAGAAAAGTGGTTCTGTGGTCAGAGAAGTTTGGGAAAAACTGGATCAAACTGAGCTAAACAGTTTCTTTGCTGTAGGGCTTCTGGGATCATTTAATATACTAATATTATTTGAGAATCCTTTAAGTGGAGACATATACAGTATTTCCTAAACCACAGATCCTGTTTTCACCAGGCTTGAACATGAAAACATAAAGTGGGGAATGTATTTAAACCCCTCAGAAATGAGGGTTTATTTCAAAGAACAGGAAATAGTGCTGGGTCAACATCTTTTTCTTAGGCATACTAACTCTAGTTCCAGGACTGCTGCGGCTGGGAAGTGCAGCTGCCTCATGGAGTCACCATACCCATTCAGTACAGAGTGATGGACTCTCTCTTCGCTCATCCTCCATTTAATTATCCATCTTAAGGAAGAGACCCTGATATAATTGGTCTTACCACCATTGAATACAGGATGCTCCCAAGTTTAGGTGGAACCCTTAAACTTCTTCCCAAATCCCTTAGAATATTGGCAGGCAGGCACATGCCACCTCTGACAGGGTTTAAAACAGGATTTTGTAGCAAGTCATTTCAGAAAACACTGGACTCCCTTAGGGCTAATGAATTCATCCTCGTCAGGCACAGATCTCTAATCTAATCACCCCACACAAAAGACTAGGGTTCACTTGCAGATGATGGAATGAGCACTAATCCTATCTAATAAAAGAGAAACATGGTACTTGGCGTACAACCGCTACCCTTCCCATTGGCTAATCAGCGATATATGCAAATTAACTGCCAGCCAAGATGGTGGCCGGCAGCCAGGCAGCTTGAAACTAACATGA
>NW_006285795.1:775804-798878 GCF_000327345.1 Myotis davidii
CCGATCCCCCCTGCTCTGTGCATGACAGGGGGTGGTGCCCCAACTCCCCAATCGGCCCTGCTCTGAGCCCGACCAGGGGCTGCACCCAGGGATTGGGCCTGCCCTCTGCCACCCAGGAGCAGGCCTAAGCCAGCAGGTCATTATCTCCTGAGGGGTCCCAGACTGCAAGAGGGCACAGGCCGGGCTGAGGGACCATCCCTCCCCCCTGAGTGCACAAATTTTTGTGCACCAGGCCTCTAGTCCTATAATATAAAAGGCTAATATGCAAATTATCTCCTTGACTGGGAGTTCAACTGCAAGTTACACCAGGGGGCGGGGGCGGGCCCTCCCCCAGCTGGCCTTGCCCTGGATTGGCATCCCCTACCCTGATCAGGGGTTGGACCAGCCTGCCAACTGCCTGCAGCCCCTCCCCCTAGCCAGTCCCCCTGCCCTGATTGCCCCCCCCCCCAGATCGGGGGTGGGGTTGCCAACCAACTGCCAGAGGTCCCTCCCCCTGGCCAGGTGGGCCCCATTGGCCCCGATTAGGGCGGGCTGGCCAGACCCTACCTGTGCACGAATTCATGCACCGGGCCTCTAGTTATTTATTAAAAAAAACACACCAAAAACACAAAACTGTCTAGAATCACTTTCCCAATAAAAGGGGTGGAGGAATGTTAGGCAGTGAAAAGTTCTGTGACTCCTCTACTTACAGAGCTATTAAAAGATTTTAAATGACAACATCAGACTTGAAGTATAGAAATATTATCCCAGTAGCGATAATTCAAGTAGTGGAAAGTGAAGGTTCCAGGGAAGAAGAGACCCTCCAGCTCGCCTTGTTCATTAATCAACATCCTGCCAGTTATTCACCAGTGTCCTTGACCTGGTCCTCTCCTATGTATTCAGGGCCCTTGTTCCAACAGCCCTACTCCCTCCTATAGTCTTAATATTTCCTTACTATTGATAATTCCTCCTCTGCTCATAAACTGCCTTTGGACCATTTTCTGTTCCAATATCTTTGCCTATTTCTTTTTTTTAAAATAAATTTTATTGATTTTTTACAGAGAGGAAGGGAGAGGGATAGAGAGTTAGAAACATCAATGAAAGAGAAACATCAATCAGCTGCCTCCTGCACACCCCCCACTGGGGATGTGCCCGAAATCAAGGCACATGCCCTTGACCAGAATCGAACCTGGGACCCTTCAGTCCGCAGGCTGATGCTCTATCCACTGAGCTAAACTGGTTAGAGCTCCCTATTTCTTATTTACTTATTGAAAGGCTTTACCAGCTCCCTTTTCTCATTCCTGATACCTCTTTAGACTATTGTAGTTTAATTTCTGCCCACAATATTTTACCAAAACTCTTCATTTGATCAGAAAGGACCTTCTCAATGCCAAAATTAATGACTAGTTAAAAATTCCATCTTAATAGACCTATCTATTACATGAGACAACATCACCCCTATTTCAACCTCACAAATATTCATTTTTGAGCTTTCCATGGCACCACACTCTACTAGAGTTTCCTCGAACAGTTCATTGTCTAAATCCAAATGCTCCTATTTCACCAAACTGCTTAAATGTCTGCATTTCCAAAAGGTTCTTCCTCAGCTCTTCTTATTCTACTCACTTTCTCTGGATGATCTATTTTTATGGTTTAAACTGTTACCTAGTTTCTGAGTACTTCCAACTTTTTATCTCTAGCCCCACCCTGTCTCTCAAGCTTTAGACTTGTATATCCAACTGCCTGTGAGAGATCTCACCTGGATGTCCTACAGGCATCTCAAACACAACATGTTCAAACCTGAATTCATCTTCTTTTCCCTAAGCTGGTACCTTCCCAGTTATTTTCTGTCTCACTTGCCAGTTGAGCTCGCTAATCCATCACCTAAGAAGGGAATTATCTTGGATTCTTCCTGAGCCCTCATGCCACAGATAAGATCTAGGGCTTGTATTTGTCTGTTTCTCCCTTATGTTTGCTGTTTCTGTTCTTATTTGGTGAGCTTTTATCACCTCTCACCCTACTGTTGAAAAAAGTCTCCTAACTTCTCTCCCTGATTTAGCCCTCTTCAAATTTTTCCTCCTCACTGTTATCAGATTTGAAACAAAGACATGGCAATCTCACTTCTCTCTAAAACCTTTCATTGGCTGTCACCTACAGGATAAAGTCTAACCTCTTACCATCATCAGACCCTAGTTCACTTTTCCCAATCTCTTTTTATAATTGACTAGAGGCCCGGTGCATGAATTCGTGCACGGGTATTGTCCAGCACCCACCCAGATAGGGGCTGATCTGGCTGGGCTGGCTGGGCTGGTTGGGGGAAGGGGCCGCAGGCAGTTGGCAGGCTGGCCCTGGCCGCTGGTTGAACTCCGGTCGAATTCCCAGTTGAGGGGACAATTTGTATATTACCCTTTTATTATATAGGATGCTTTACAATATACAGGATTACTTGTGATTTCCTGAGAACATCAGGCTATTCAAAGCTAATGTCCCATAGGGTTGGAATGGCCATCATCCTGTTACCTTGACTAGGGTCTACTCATTCTTTAACAATCAACTTAGAAAGTTTTCAAGGAGAGTTTCACTCAGTCCTCAGATTGGGTTAGGTGCCCTTTCTTGATGTTATTATAATATCCTATTTATATCTCTAACATGCCATTTTACATGTTTCATAATATGGGTTTTTCTGCCTGACCCTCCAACTACACTATCTCAAGGGAAGAGAGTATGTCTTATTTATTTTTGCATCACTACTATTTAACTCAAGAATTGGACACACAAAATAAACATGGGATGATAAAGAATAAACAAGGTCGAGGCAGTTGGAACAGAGTGTGGGAAAAATACTTGAAAAAATATTTAGGAGGTAAAAGGCACTTGGTAACTAGCTGGTTGGAGGTTGTTAGGGGGCTGGAGAAAGAGAAGGAGGAATAGAGGATGAGTCTGGTTTGTAAATGACAGCACAACAGAATAAATTCAAATATTAATTATTTTTGGGGGGATATGTTTAGTTTGAGATGTTAATGGGAATTTCTCCTGGCTCAGTTTATAGCAGTTAATATGATCTTTATACAGACACCAAAAAAGCTGATGAATTAAATTGTCATTACAGTGTACTAATTTATTAAAAATAGCCATGTTGTTAGTTAAAGTCTGGCATCTGCTATATAAGTAAGATAACTCTATTTGGATCAGTTCTTTTTTCTCTCAAAGTCATTATTTCAGTTTTTTTTGAGATAGATAAATTTAAAGGCTTTTTCTTCATTATGTTTATGATAAACTTTTAAACTCTGAAGTACAAAGAGAAACGCTTTAGGCCAATAATACAGAAAGAAAACATTTCTAGGCCAGATAAGCTTTTGTTTATTTAATTAAGATTAAATAATGATGCCCAGCTGGCTTGGCTCAGTGGTTGGGCATCGACCTATGAACCAGGAGGTCATGGTTTCATTCCCGGTCAGGGCACATGCCCAGGTTCCAGGCTCGATCCCCAGTAGGGAGCATGCAGGAGGTAGCCAATTAGTGATTCTTTCTCATCATTGATGTTTCTATCTCTCCCTCTCCCTTCTTCCCTGAAATCAAAAATAATGATGAAAAATCATCTCTGACAAAGAACGGAAAATCTCTTTCCATGGTGCCAGAATCAAAGGCAATCTGCAGGTGTGAGAGCTGGGAGTGATGCCAGAGGGTTTTTTTGTTTTGATTTTTTTTGCTGAGTCAAAAGCTGTGGCTATGAGATGCCAGAAAACAGAGATATCATATAAACTCTATACAACTGAAATAGGACCAGCGATTTTCAACCAGTGTGCCACAAGAAATTTCAAAACATGCAATACCTTATTATTTAGTCAGGGGCACTGACTTCTTTTCTCTTAGATTGTCAAATTGAAAAATAACAATAGCCAGCACAATGAATTAAAATTATACATATTATTTTGTCAGATCAGCAAAAAATGTATTTTTGGTGTGCCACAGAATTTCAGTAATTAATTTATGTGTGCCACGAGATGAAAAAGTTTGGGAAAATTGCTGGATTAGACTAATTAATAATCCTATATAATAAAAGCCTAATATGCTAAGTGTCTGGTCGACTGGTCAGTCGTTCAACCAATCAAAGCGTAATATGCTAATGATATGCTAAGGCTGCTCAACTGCTTGCTATGACATGCACTGACTGCCAGGGGGCAGAGTGTCGACTGGTCAACCAGTTGCTATGGCGTGCACTGACCACCAGAGGCAGACACTCTGACAGGTAGGTTAGCTTGCTGCTGGGGTCTGGTGGATTGGGACTGAGCAAGTCAGGCTGGACAAACCTTGGAGCCCTCCCTCAGTCCCTCTCCGGCTGCCAACCTCCCGTGTCCCTCTCTGGCCCTGATCGTGTACCAATGGGCTCCCTCAGCCTGGCCTGCACCCTCTCGCAATCCAGGACCCTTCGGGGGTTGTCAGAGAGGGGGTTTTGGCCCGATCCCACAGGCCAGGCAGAGGGACCCCACTGGTGCACAAATTCATGCACAGGGACTCTAGTCACATAATAATTAGTTGTGGATTTTCTCCTTCTGCAGCTAAGTTTGGGCTGATAATAGTTTTGTATCCTTTCCAGGTTTTGGCTGTTGACAGTAGGTATTTGCCACATAACTAAAGGCACATCCAAAACCACTCTTGGGCAAGAGCTAACTGGATCCTGTTTGTTGTCCTGCATAAACATTGAGAAAACAAAATTCCATCCCTAACCCATGAAGAGATATACCTGCTTTTCTCATTTGCGGGACGATGTTAGTCAAAACTGATGCACACCAGTTGGGAAATTTCTTATAAATGTGTGGTGGCAATGTATTCTCTTTTGGAGCCTTGACAGATGAAAGAGATGCCCAAACCCTTTAATCTCATCCATAGCAATAAGAGACCACTGGAGTAGGCTTGTTATGTCTATGCTTGAATTCTCACCACAAATCAAAGAGGTCACATTCACATCTTGCTGTGAAGGTTATACCAGTCCTTCTCAGGTGTCTGTGAACTGATTGTGAGAATGGTTTCATTAAACACCAGAAGATACAAGGCTCTCAAACTGAACTTCTTTGGGGTTTCTTATAGCTAATTTTAAGTCTTTTGATTACTATATGACAACTTCCTTTGCCAGCTCATTAGATGAGCACAGAGGAAAAATGGTTCTTATTAATGAATTTCTACCCTTTAATACATTTTGCATGAGACCAATAACCTACTGTTTTCTGGCTTGCTACATTTATCGTCACTCCATTCCTTGCAAGAAGCTTTAGAATTTTCTTGATTGTTTATAATAAGCTAACAGTGATTTAAGATGTTGGGCGATAGTTTAGAAAGATTATAAAACATGCGTCATTACTAGCAACTTCCTGAAATACAAGTGGTACAAATTGTTCAAAAGTTAAGCAACAAGTATGCCTAAGTGATGAATGAGGTATGAGACTTTGTGATGAAGGGAGTTATTTCAGAAAGACGACTGTATCAGGTCTGTGTGGTAACTAGAAGGGCAAATGCTCTTAGAAGTATTTCTTCTCAAACATGGAAACTTCGGAATGGATCACATGCTCCAGAATCAACTGAGATAATCTGGGGCATACCTATATAGCCTGCCTCCAAGACAGCACACATGAAAAATAGGGTTTAAGAAAAAAGAATTTGTACATGATATCTGAACACACACAAAAAATTTATAAAATCAAATAAGTGAAATAATTTTTACCTGGCATGCTTAAGTCATCATTATGCAACTAATAATGGTGTTTTAGTAATGATTATAAGCCAATTTTCTAGCTCTGATGGTTCAGAGAGTCTTTTTTGTACTTCACTAATTCCATGACTATTAGTGTCAACTACTTGTTGCTGTAGCAGGAGATACATGAAATGCAATCATGTGGGAAGGGCATCTTCTGTTTTTAATTGGAGCCATGCTGGAAATCATTGGGGGGGACTTCTTTTTAGAAGCACTAAAGCTGAAAAATAAAAAACAGGTATCCTCACCCCAAATACTAATTGGAGGCATATTATAAAAAAAAATAAATGAATCTCTCCTAAAAGAGTAAAAAAAAAAAAAACAAAAACAAAAACCCTATCTGTATATTGTCTTTCAAAGTCCCCATTTGGCAACTTTTGGCTTGTTTTTGTCACCAACTGATACTGGGTTGTCTCAGGTACAAGTTTATTGTTTCTTCTTCTTCCAGGCTGACTGCTCTTGTATTTCTAAGTCTTGACATTTTGCAAATTAGGATAGGCACCCAAAGAGTGTTATGTTTTCTTATGGAAGAAATAAGTAGACACACAGTGTCCTACAGCTTAAAATCTGGTCTGCATCCACATCCACATGGCCAAACTCCATGTTGCTAGATAAAAACTCAAAATGATTTTTATTGTGGGTGCAGGAGCTCACTTCTCTGAGATGCAGTTCCATCTGTCATATGAAAATATAACATGAATCCATTAGTAGAGCATACAGTGCCATGTCAATAACTTTTGGGTATTCATAAAACCTGAGGATCAGGATAGATTCTGAAAGTCATCTTATAGCTGAAAAATAGGATCAGAAGAAACCTTTAGTTGTCATCTCACTAGTCAACTCATTAATGACTGCATCCTGGTTTACAAAGGAGGCCATGCAAGAAAAAACAGCAACCCACGAGTGAATCAATATCTGACAGGATGATCAAATGAGAAACTCTCCATAACAGTTTCAGCTGAAGCTCCTGAGACCTAGAGCAAACAACAGTAGCCAAGTAGCTTCACATTCCGAAACAATGTCTGGACAATATATGCAAAACATGCAAAAGTGTGGACAGCATCCCCCTTCACAAACCCTTGTTTCATGAAAAGGACTGAGAAATGAAGATGAAGAGCGAGAAATTCTATGTGAGAAATTTTCCAAATACTTTGTGGTCTTCTTCCCTCTGGGGAGCTCCTCCAACCTTGCTCTAAGCCAGTGGTTCTCAACCTTCCTAATGCCGCGACCCTTTAATACAGTTCCTCATGTTGTGACCCAAACATAAAATTATTTTCGTTGTTACTTCATAACTGTAATGTTGCTACTGTTATGAATCGTCATGTAAATATCTGATATGCAGCATGTATTTTCATTGTTACAAATTGAACATAATTAAAGCATAATGATTAATCACAAAACAATATGTAATAGGAAAGAAGTCCCTGGCTTCCTCTCTCTTAGGCGACCCCTGTGAAAGGGTCGTTTGACTCCCAAAGGGGTCGCGATCCACAGGTTGAGAACCACTGCTCTAAGCTAAGTGAGATGGGGTTTTAAGAGACCAACTTGGAGAGATGGACATGTTGGGGACTGGGGTGCATTAGGACTGGGATGAGACACTGGCTAAAGTTCAGCTTCCCTGTAGCAGAGAAAGCGAGAGAGGAGGAGCAAAAGTGAGAGCGAAAGCAAGAAAGAGCGAGAAACAGAGAGAGGGCTGACCTGGAGCTAACTGTATTTCCAGCAACAGCTGAGCAAGGGTGCCTGGGTGTTTCTTGTGGACCAAATCTGGGCAACTGAATGTAGCAAGCCCAGTGCCATTTTGAATACAGTGGGGCCTTGACTTACGAGTTTAATTCGTTCAGAGACCGAGCTCATTAAGGAGCTCGTTAACTCAAATTACTCTATCAACTCAATGCAAAAAATCTGCCGAGAGACAGCTGGTATCTCAAAAAACTCGTTAGTCGGGACACTTGTAAGTCAAGGCCCCACTGTATCTTCCAAGAGGATGCCTAGAGGGGCAATGTGACCCTTCAACAGAAGGATGGGCAATTGGAAGTCAAAGGGCCAAGGAAGGAATGTAGCAGTGAGTGGGACTGGCCTTTCCCCAGGAAGCTATCTCTGGGGGGCCCAGTGGGATCTGTCATCAAGAAAATGCACAAAAGCACCCTAAAAAGAAGGAATTACCATTCTATCCCCAGAGAGCACACTGATGACTATGCTTATGCTAGTCAAGCAAGACTTTTGTTGCCCTTATTATCTCCTCCCTAACCAGACCCAATGAAGAGGGTGGGAGAAGAAAAGTGGGGAAGTAGGAAAGAAGTCCCTGGCTCCCTCTCTCCTATGTCAGGCTTTCAAGATGAGGCAGGTCTAAGCTGGGGGAAGGAAATCATGTTACGTGGGCACAGACACAGGCCCGGGCAATTTTAGTATTGAAGTGATATTCTTCTGTGCCTGAAAATGATGGGGGTCCTTTGATGATCTGGAAGTGGGTTTTCAAGTTATGGGATTTACCAAGATTTTATTCAAGTGATAGGGAGGCAATATCCACAGAGGGATTTGAAAGGACAAGGGGAAAAGGATAAAATTATTTTCTATCATCACCTTATCAGCTAAGCCTGTTTCATTACTATTACAAATAACATCATTTTCACCAGTGGGGGGAAATCAGTCAGAAGACCGGCCCTCCTGTTGTGCACTGACTACACCAAAGGAGGAAGGTGATTTGTTAGTTATCATATTAAATGCTCTGGATCTTCAAGCTGCTTCCACTGAAGGCATCTGGCACGTTTTGGGACACCATTCCTCAGGGAAGGCTCGGAGTCTGTGAGACGGGCAGGTTCTCTCCAGGTGGCCATCTCCTTCTCGCACTGACCTGAGCTCCCAGTTCCCAAGTGTCTATGTAAACACTCTTTTTTAAAAAAACACCTCATTTTGCAGAGCCTTGAGTTATGATTACCACATGCTTCGGCCTAGTGATGAACAAATCATCTCATCTCCTCCTGACATAGTTTTTTAATGCACTATAAGACTGACCATGCTATTAAAAACACAATGAAAATTTTTTAAAAATCAAAAGCTAAAAGAGTCAGAAAGCCAGATAAATACCTCATGGAAATGGCAGCCACAGGCTCCCTGGAAAAACTCTTTGTAGCGCCCCATGGTTATAGTGAAGGTGTCCACCACTTCGTAGCCATACTTCTTTGCAGTGTCCAGAATAACCACATTTTCTTTCCATAAGTTCTGAACTTCCCTCTGTGTTGCAAAGCAGAAGAGTGAGAATTTTTATTAAGAGCGTTGTTTACGATTTGCAAAATCAGATAGAAATTGTGTAAAGGGCATCTTGTTCTACAGATTGGTCTTATTTTGAGATAAAGACTTAATTTTACCTATATTTCTTAAGTAAAGAGGTGCCCTAATTCTTTATTCAAAATATAAATGTAAACACCTGTGTATGTATAAAACAGCAATGCATAAATATGTACAGTGATTTACAGTTTAGAACTTTTCTTTCCATCATAAGTCATTTTTTTTTTTTGCCCACAAAGATCCTTTGAAATCTCTAAAATTCTCAATTTAAAAGCCAAGATTTGAAATTACAAATGTTATCCCCATCTACTTGGATTTTTATTCATTTGAATATTAATTAACATATGTTTCGTGCTTAGCTCTGTGCTGAGGGACAGGAATACAAAAATAAATAAATCATGGGCCCTGATCTTAAGACATTACATGCTAATAGGAGAAAGATATGCATACATTTACTAAGTCTTTCATTGCAGGCAAACCTACCAGGTTCTGGCTAGTAGAGAAAAGGGAATAGCTCTGCCAGGTGCAAGGGGACAGCTGGACAGAGAGACTTGGAGAGGTGACTCCTGAGCAGAAACAGGACTGCCAGTGGGGGGTGGGGAGGGAGGGGAGGAAGTGTGCTTCTAGAGAAACAGCAGAATGGAGTGCTGCTGTTTCTGGGTCATATTCCTCCCTCTCTCCCTCCTTCCCTCCCATGTCCAAGGTGGGAGTTCTAGTTGAGGTCTACTGTCAAGAGGAGGAACTCCTCCTCTACCCTAGTTCAGGATTCCTCATTGGCTTGGCCAACACTTTCTCAGACTGACCTGTTGTCTGAGTCTCTTCCTATGTACTTCATCCTTCTTCCACACCCTTCATGTCAGACTCATTATTCCTAAACACAGGTCCCAATACATAGTGGACTAGAAAACATTTGGTGCAAGACTGAGGGCTCTGCATTGGGTGCTGTTGTCTGAAAGTCTTCCTGTCTACTCCTCTTCCCTTTAGTCTTCCCAGGCACTCTCCCTCTAAACCCCCTTCTTCTGCTCATCCCATCTTAGTGTCTGTTTCTTGGCAAACCCACTCTGACAAAGAGAGGGAATTGCACTCTGTCTTTTCTAAAGAACAAAAACTATTTTTATTTTCCATGTAAAAATGCAAATTACTTGCATTTGGTAATCCAACCGCAAAGTAAAAGCAGTACAAATACGTCTAATTTCCTATCTCCACTGAGCGCACGTAACTATTGTTATGTGACATTCAAAGAAGAGTGTTTCCCCCCAAATAAAGATCGTGAATAGCAAAGGTCCATAAAGAAGAAATATGGAGGAAGGAGACAGATGCGAATTTTGTCTGTGCTATCACATGAAAAATGATCCTCAGGCTTGTTCTTGTCTAGTACACGCATTTTTCTCAACTCTAATATGTCTAATGATGAAGGATACATGGAACTTTAGAGTAAGCAGTGTCTAGAGGTCAGTTCTCTGGGCAATAGACAATTAGGTGGAAATTTGCATGCAGGAGACCAACGGGGATCAACACCTATGAAAGAGTGATGTGGTTGAAACAGGCTTTGTTGGTCCCACTTAGGGGTTCTAGAGCTGGGAAGGATCTTCTGAGATAATGGCCCACATTAAGGAAAGGGGGTGGAGTCTTGGTACCCTTGCCCTGGGCAAGTTGGGTTTCCGTAGCAAAAGGCAATCCCTGCTGGGATTCACGTGTAAGTCTTTATTAGGCCACATAACCAGAGCCCCGGGGAATGAATGCCTAGTCCTAAAGGGGCAAACTGGGAGCAGCCAAATCATACAAAGTGTCACTCACCCACTCAGGAATAGGTATTTTTTGAGAGTCTACTACGTGCTGACAATTGTGTTTTGCGCTAGGGGTACCAGAATGAGCAATGCAGCCCTCTCTTCCCGGTCTCTCCAATCACAGAGATTAGTCTAGTAGGGGAGACAGGCAACCAAGGACTATTATCAGATGAGTGACATGCATGAGGACACAAAACATTATAGGAGCTCATAGCAGGAACAGACCATGGAGTCCCATGTGCCCATTAAGTCTCCCCAGAGGAAAGAGCATGTAAACTAACACTTTAAGGGTGCTTAGAGGTTACCCACAGAAGGAGGTAGTGAAAGAGTGGGCTCCAAGAAAAGGGAGTAGTGATTTCAGAGGCCTGAAGGTGACGGAGAGCATGACATGCTTGAGAAGCTAGAACATGCTCAGCATGACCGAGCTCGGTGGTGTTGTGAGTGTGTCTGGTGAATAGACATGTGTGCATATACAGGGAGACCAAGGGGTAAGTCTACAGAGGAAAGCAGAGACCCAGTCCTGAAAAGCCGTGCAAGCATATGATGAGGAGTTCAGGTTTATTTTCTGCTTCCACTGCTATTGTCTCTTTCATTCAATTGTTTTCCACACCCTCTAGTTCCACCCTTTTGTTTTTACTCCGTTTTAAAAGACTGATGAACACCATCAAAGCCCAGGGGGAGGTATAATGTTTAACGCGATATCTGGTACATAGTAGATGCTGAAGAAATGTTCGCTGTCTGCTGAGATGAACTGATTCAAACTTAATAAACTAAATATAAGCAGCAGCTACAGAACTCCAGTTCCTGTGAGGAGCTGCAGTCAAAGAGCAAAGTAGAGCTACCAGAGTCCTCAAGAAGGAGTTGCAGTATTGACCTGTAGTCTTCAGATAACAGTAAAGGAGATTCTACTCGTAACCTATATCAAAGGATCCCTCTTCTAATCCCCAACAGTCTAAAACTCTTCAGCTACCCCAGATACTAAATACCTCAACCCCTCAGCCCATCCTAACTCCAAGAAGATGAATTTGGAGTTTCTACTTGGGCCACTTTCTAGCCCCCGGTCTCCTGGTTTTGTATCATAGAACCGGCATCTATGCAGGCGTAGTTTCAGGAAAGGGGCGGGGGGTTGTGTAGTATGTGCTGGGGAAAGCTAGGAGCGTTCAACATTGACACAAAAGGAAGTCTCACTCGGCTTACGTATTCAATGGACAGCTTACTGTCTCCCCAATTCCCAGTGCTCCTGGCCTCCCCGGAGCAATCACACACCAACCCCACTGCCAAGAATTTTCCCGGCTTGAACAACCCCAGCTGGTTCCTTTACCTACAGACGTCTTTCTGTTCTTTTCTGAGACTTCAGTTCAGTGTTGTGACTGATTTACTAAATTCTATGAGAACTGGTCAGAGCCTCTAATTCCTTTCATTTATGACTCTCTAGCCAGAGTTATACGACTAATGATACTACTTCAAAGATGATTTTTAAAGCAATCAGTCAGACATCATCTTAAAAAAAAAAACCCACTCTTTCAGACAATTTCATTCGTGGTTTCAGCATGAGCCTCCAAAGGTGTCTGAAACATTAGTAGGGTAAGCAGGTACCTAAAGCACAATCTCTCTCATCTACCCTCAGTTCTTACTTTTTCATAGTTTGGCACCCTCTTTCTTCTTTTATGAACTCAAAGTATGTACAACCCACATGGATTATGGGCTCCTTATTTCCAGGAATAATTCTAACTGATTTAAAACCATAATCCACAAGTATACTATCTCCCTTGATTTTTTTATAAAGGTTGCTAAATATTATGTGGTGCCTTCCAGACATCAACAAAGACAAGAAGCATGAAGTTCACACAGCCTGGACGAAATAGCCTTACCTGTGTTAAGAAATGCACTCCATCCACTGGCAGATGAAATCCGATTCCCAAAGTTTTGATGATCACAAGGATATTGAGTAAATTTTCCCTGTGAAATAATTAGAATTCTAAAGTCAAGAGCATCAATTATATTTCTAGATGATCATGTTTACATAAACAAATACATGAAAGTTCTTTAGGATGTGGCAATTGGCAGACAGGACTAATTTCTTATTTTCTAGATTTGATGTGTGCTCATTTTTTGTGTGGATAGAGTTTTACATGTCAGTGGGCATGTTTTGATCTGTAGTAAATGTAAATTTGGATACTGAAGAGCCATCTTGTGATTGGATACAAAGGTATTTTGAAATATTTTAAACAAGACTTTAAATACTCAATTCTAAACAAGTTGGTCTTTAAATAAAATCTTGATAAAAATTCCATCAAATCAAGAGTAATTTTTTTTTTTTACTTAGAATCCTAATGACAATTACTGTTACAGAAATGTACCTCTTCAGAACCTTGTGAATAATTTGCAGATGATTGGAATTAAGCCACTGAACACCACCAACGACCAATATAGTCTGGCCCGAATTCTCCAGAGGACGTGATCTGAAATCCAGAAAGAAAAACAACACATGTTGCCTTGAAACAGATGGTAAATATTTTACTAGCATTGCCTCACATTTCATTGAACCATATCTGACATCCTGATCACAGGACCTCTTTGTCATTTCCAACTCGTTTTCAGACGTATTACTTGCTTTACGCTTTTCAGCCCCTTTGATGTAGGGCAGCGGTTCTCAACCTGTGGGTCGCGACCCCTTTGGGGGTCGAACGACCCTTTCACAGGGGTCGCCTAAGACCATCGGAGATCACATATATAATTACATATTGTTTTTGTGATGAATCACTATGCTTTAATGATGTTCAATTTGTAACAATGAAAATACATCCTGCGTATCAGATATTTACATGACGATTCATAACAGTAGCAATGAAAATAATTTTATGGTTGGGGGTCACCACAACATGAGGAACTGTATTAAAGGGTCGTGGCATTAGGAAGGTTGAGAACCACTGATGTAGGGTGAGCAATTATGACCACTAGTGAGAAACAAGTGCATGTGGCACTGTGCTCTTCTCGATGGTTCCATTGTACCTTTGCAGGAGATGCTCAAGGGCCTTTTCAAACGTTGGTCTCAATGAAGGGCTCATCCAGAACTGAGGATAGTAGGAATAACTGATCAAAGTCTTCCCGCCATTGACATTGTGGTAGAACTTAGTGCCATGCACCTTCTGCCATTCCTGCAAGGTTTCGTTCAGTCTTTCAATCAGATAGTACATCATCCCTCTGTTGGTTGAATCGCCAATGAAAAGAATCTATAAATTAAAAAAAAATTGCTTTCAAATATGATGTTTACATGGTGTAGCATATAATATAAAATACTTTGTTGAATATTCATAAACCCATATGTCTATGTGTTTGAAGGACAGCCCTTCAAACTGTTAGAAATGACATATATATATATGTATATAGCCCTCTAGCAACTTCAGCGTGAAATTATAGCTAATATGCCTACAAACGTCAGGTGGTCATAATAATCTGGCCACTCTGTGTATTTTCCCCAAACCTGTTTATTTTTCTTTTCCATATTCCTAGAAATGACAATCTACTGACACACTAATATGTTTAAAGCTTCTTGCTTCAAGTCCAAATTCTCTGTCTCCTCTCTCTTTACTTTCTCACCTTATCAACTTAATAAGTTTGATTGATTCAAATAGGCACAAAGGAGTTTAGTGCTATAAGAATACTTAGAGATTTCCTAATCTCTTTTTATTGCATACAGGAGCAAATTTGGAATCCACGGAGGTTACATAGCTCAGAGGAGGTCATGACACTACTTGAGAAAAAGCCACAGGACTAGGATCTGCTTTTCTGAACAGCTATTTATATCCCGGGTGCAGATCCTAGTGCCATTACATGGAATCTCTTCCACCCATACCCTCCTGCCCATTCCCCCAGCACAGCCCTGCTTCAGGCCCCCATCACTTCAAAGCTGGGCTATTGTTGCTAATGTTTTCCTAATGGGCGGGCCTTCCTTCTTGCACAATGGCTGCCCTTTCTAATTCATTCTGCACACCGTGTTACTGGGATACATTTCCAAATGCCTACCTCTGGTCATCTTACTTTCATGCTCAAAACCCTATTGGCTCCTATTTCCTATAGAATCAAGCCTAACCTCTTAGGATCAGCTAACATTTGCTGAATTCTTACTGCATTATCAGGCTTTGCTAGGTGGAGATTTCACACGGTACTCACTTTTAATCATCATAATTGTGAGGACTGAACTATTAGTTCTGTTTTGCAGATGAGCAATTTGAGGCTCAGGGAGACTGAAGTCATAAATCTAGTAAATGGGGAACACAAGACTCAAACCCAGGTCCCTTACCTCCAAGTGCAGGGTCAATGGCCCATCCTCTCAATGCTCCCTCTCAGATTCCCACTTTTTCACTGAGCACGATTTGCACTCAACAGCATCTGTTTTTCCTCGTGCTAATCCACCTGCCTAGAAAGCTTCGCTCTCTCTGCATCGCCACCTGAGTAAATGCTACACACCCCCAGACCTGACACAAATGTCCCAGCCAGAATGACCTTTGCTGTCCTCTGATTTCATTACAGTTTTTATTTCCATTGCAGATTTTACCGAAGACTACATGAAATTATGGCTTTTTTGTCTCTCTTTTTCTCACATCATATCATGAAGTATTTGATATCTTAATTCTATTTTCCCCTACAGTTCAATGCATGAACTTTAAAAGCACTTATTGAGTCCAGTCGGTGTGGCTCAGTGGCTGAGCGCCGACCCAGGAACCAAGGAGTCACTGGTTTGATTCCGGATTGCAGGCTTGATTCTCCAGTAGGGGGCATGCAGAAGTCAACCTATTGACGTTTCTTTCCCATCGATGTTTCTGTCTCTAACCCTCTCCCTTCCTCTTTCAATACAAATACAAATAAATTTGTAAATAAAAAATACAAATAAATTTAACGACTTTGTTATGATACACATTTGACTTATAAACTGGTTTGAAAAAGAAAATATTTCTTGAACCGAAAGTCAAAGGGATTTTTGTCTTAATGTTTTTGGATAGGTTTATTTTGTTCTTTAGTTTTTTTCTCTCTTTGTTGGGATTTCTATTTCCATGAGCCCTGCACCTACTTCTGATTTTAATAGCAGTCATTGCCATAATTTCCAGGCACCACTGCACTTGCCCATCCACAGGAAACTTAGTGAGACTCTGCAAAGGTATGTTTTTTCCGTGGTAAGTATTTCTGTAGCTGTATGAAGAAATCCAGGGAGCACCTGCAATTTGCCTTCGGATCAAACACTGTTACCATCAGCAGCATCAGGCTAAGCTGAATAACATAAGGTGTCAAGGCCTCAATCTCTGATCCTCTCAGTCGAGTTCTATTTGGGGCAATAAAATTCCAGCATAAAAAAAGAATTATCGAAATTCCTCTTACTGGCCAAGATTTCTGATTTTTACAAGAGAACTCTGAATAATCAGGAAAGCTCTTAATTTTAGATATTAGTAATTACACAATTCCATTTGTATTAGACTGCTGGGCTACAATAACAATGTACCACAAATTGGGTGACTTACATAGAAATTTTTTCCATGATTCTGGAGGCTAGAAACCCAAGATCAAGGTATTTGTGTGGTTGGGGGCCCCTCTTCTTGGTAGGTAGATGGTCACCTTCTTCCTGGGTCTTCACATGGTCTTTCTTCTGCGTGTGTCTATGACAGTGATGGCGAACCTATGACACGCGTGTCAGAGGTGACACGCGAACTCATTTTTTTGGTTGATTTTTCTTTGTAAAATGGCATGTAAATATATAAAATAAAAATCAAAAATATAAGTCTTTGTTTTACTATGGTTGCAAAGATCAAAAAATTTCTATATGTGACATGGCACCAGAGTTAAGTTAGGGTTTTTCAAAATGCTGACACGTCGAGCTCAAAAGGTTCGCCATCACTGGTCTATGACCTAATCTTTTTTTTTTTTTTTTATAAGGACACCAGTCATATTGAAGCACAGCTAGTCCATATGACCTTACTTTACCCTAATTATCTTTATAAAGGCCCTCGCTCCAGGTACAGTCACTTTCAGAGGCACTGGGAGTTAGGACTTCGACGTATGAACTTGGTTGAGCGGGAACACAATTCAGCTAATAATACAGTGGGGCCTTGACTTACGTATTTAATTCGTTCCGTGACAGAGCTCGTTAAGGAGCTCTTTAACTCAAATTACTCTGTCAACTCAAAGCAAAAAATCGGCCGAGAGACGGCTCCTAACTCGGAAAAACTCGTTAGTTGGGACACTCGTAAGTCAAGGCCCCATTGTACCTATAATGGGCCTTTAAGATCTAGCTTTTAAACTAGATTGCCACCAGAGGTTTTTCTTACAGGTTCCTTTTATTTTAGTATCAAGATACAGTCCCTCCTAGGTATCTCCAGGCAGCCAGTCAGATCACTGGTGTCTGTAGAGTGGGCTTCAGAGAGAAATACAGAGGTTAAAAAAAATCGAAGTAGCCACATGTTCCTGAGAGAAAAGACATCTCGATTAGCAGTCTTTTGAAGATGCAGTCCACCAAACTATGTCAGAAGCAAAGAGTCATGTTTCAGAATTCTAGGTGCTGTAATTTATTAACTAGACTGTCCAAGGCAAATTCTGTGACCTCCGCAGGAATTCATCACTTTACGTGCAACAGGGGACGGTCAGTAGCCCACCTTCGAGGACTCCGGTGAGATTTAAAAGGCTTGTCTGATTCCTGACACCCAGTAAGCTCACCAGGAACGTGAACTAGCATTAGGACATGGGAACGCAAGCAGCGATTTTGAGGTCTGCCAGCGTGCCTTCCAGTGCATTGCAAGGCTCTTTAAGTGAGCTCATCTAAAGAACAGGTCAGAGAAGACGGGAGGTGTCTTAATCACAACAGTCTCTTGCTTGCCCTCCCAAACCTGCTACAGCACGTGTAGGGGGAAAGGTGAAACTGAAGCTCTGGGAGAGAGAACTGGAGGAGACCTGTGCAAACCAACACTGAGAACTGCCCGTCAGGTCTCCACTGCTGATGGGTGACTAACAAGAGGACCTGGATGGGAGAAGGCAGTGTTGCCACCGCCATCTGCAAAACGAGTTCGTCTAAATACTGCAAATTCCTAGATGGCGTTTCTCAAGCCCAGTACACACACTCTGTGAAGACAGCTTTCTAAGGAATGATTTTATCCCAGCGTCATTCTATTTAGGGAAGGTGGGGTTGATAAATTATAACTACGATGAAGATACAGTTGTGACTTTAATTTTTTTTTTCCTGTAGGTGACAGTTTTTTTTTAAGAGGTTCATTGGTATTCCTAACTAGATGATGTCTAACTTCAAAATGTCAGCTTTTTAAGTGCACACACACACAATTGAAAAATATCAAGAATTAGAGTGGCTCTTTTCAGTCATATGATTCATATTCAATCTTTCTATCTTTTAAAGCATTCATTTTGATGAATTATTTAAAAGGAAATTTGTTGGTCAACGTCTCCATCAAATTCACCATAACAAATATTCACAACTAGCCATATAATTTTTATTTTTATTTTATTTTTTTTCTCACTAAACTTTGTTATTTTAATGGGTCTCAAAATTCTGTGACAGATTTTTGGTCATGTTGTTTCCATTAAAAAGTAGATTTTAAAAACTGCCACACACACAAAAGAACCAAATGGTCCACAAAACATTCTCCTTTCCTTCTGAAGGTTTTATGATGCATTGTAATCATTAACCAGTCTTTTACTATTAAATTTAAATCTCCAATTGAGATACACAGTTCAGAGACCGTTCTTCCACCACAGGTGTTGGGAATAATATTCATTTAGCTTCTGAGATTTCTGGGCAGACTTGGTGGCTTTGCCAGCTCCAGCTGCCTTCTTGTCCACTGTTTTGATGACACCCACAGCAACGGTCTGTCTCATGTCACGAACAGCGAAACGACCCAGAGGAGGGTAGTCAGAGAAGCTCTCAACACACATGGGCTTCCCAGGAATCATATCAACGATGGCAGCATCACCAGATTTCAAAATCTTGGGGCCATCTTCCAGCTTTTTCCCAGGCGAGCAATCTTCTCCGTCAGCTCAGCAAATTTGCCAGCAATATGAGCTCTGTGACCATCCAGCCCCGGTGCGTAGCCAGCACTGATCTGGCCTGCGTGGCTCAGGATCATCACCTGAGCTGTGAAGCCAGCTGCTTCCCCTGGTGGATCATTTTTTCTGTCATCAGCCACATGGCCACAGCGAACATCTTTGACAGGCATGTTCTTGACATTGAAGCCCGCATGGTCCCCAGGAAGAGCTTCATGGTGCATTTCCGGTAACACTGACCGGAGCAAAGGTGACCACCAGGCCGGGCCTGAGAACACCAGTGTCCACTCGGCCCACAGGGACAGGACCCACACCACCAATTCTGTAGACACCCTGGAGGGGCAGGCGCAGGGACTTGTCAGTTGGACCAGTTGGTGGCAGGATGCCATCCAGAGGTTTAAGCAGTGTGGTTCCACTGGCATTGCCATCCTTATGGGTGGCCTTCCATCCCTTGAACCGAAGCATGTTAGCACTTAGCTCCAGCATGTGGTCACCATTCCAACCAGAAATGGGCACAAATGCCACTGTGTCAGGGTTGTAGCCAATTTTCTTAATGTAGGTGCTGACTGCTTTAACAATTTCCTCGTATCTTTTCTGGCTGGAGGGCAGCTCAGTGGAATCCATTTTGTTAACACCAACCATCAGCTGTTTCACACCCAGTGTGTAGGCGGGAAGGGCATGCTCACGGGTCTGTCCATCCTTGGAGATGCCGGCTTCAAACCCACCACCACTGGCAGCAACATTCAGGACAGCACAGTTGGCCTGAGATGTGCCTGTAATCATGTTTTTGATGAAGTCTCTGTGTCCAGGGGCATCAATGATGGTCACGTAATACCTGCTGGTCTCGAATTTCCACAGGAGGTATCAGTGGTGATCCCGCACTCCCATTCGGCTTTCAGTTTATCCAAGACCCAGGCATACTTGAAGGAGCCCTCCCCCACCTCAGCAGCCTCCTTCTCAAATTTCTCAATGGTTCTTTTGTCACTGCCCCCACATTTGTAGATCAGATGGCCGGTAGTGGTGGACTTGCTGGAATCTACGTGTTCAATGACGACGATGTTGATGCGAGTCTTTTCCTTTCCCATCTTGGGTTTGAGTTACTGGTGGTTTTCACACCTGTGTTCTGGCAGCAAACCCGTTGGGAAAAAGCCATACAATTTTTAAATAACTCTTTGCTCCTGTGAAAATTATTGCCTTATGTTAGCAGGCACAGGTGTTGGTTAGCATATGCAATAAAAGGAAGAAAATGTGATCATGAAATACAAATAATCAGTAAGCATTAAAAAAAATCTATGTTAGCAATGCAACAATAAAATAATACCCCTCCTCCCATCAAACTAGCCATAATTTGAAAAGCCCCAATGATATTGAGTTCAGAGAAATGGACCCTCTCATATACTACTGTGTAAGCAGCAGGAGAAAGAGATTTTGTCTTTTTTCTTTCTTTTTTTAAACTGCTGAATTCAAAGGGTTCAGAATAGGGCCTGGCATAAAACTTCATTCTCACTTGTCAAATGGATGAATGTAAATGTTGCTGTTGTGTGTATAAATTGGCAGCTTTTAAGAAATTCCACTTATGTGAAATATTTAAGAATGTCTATTAAAATACATTTTAAAAGAAAAACAAATCTGAAATAACATCAATGTTTATTTGATTGATTATGTAAAGGTATAATTATATATTTGAACTCCTTTCATCTTTTAACAGTGATATTGTAATCTGAGTCTACTGTGATGGGGAAGGTGTCACAGTAGTTTTTCTAAAAAGCTGATTACAATCAGGAGAGAAATAATGATTGCATTTTTGTAAAAGTAAAGTATGTGGATGCATAGAAAAGGTCCTAGAAACTTATTTGTGGATATATGAAGTGGTGATATCATAGAAGTTTATTTGGTTTTAAAAAGGTTTTATTTGAATTTTTTACAAATGTAATTTTTGACACCTTTCTATTTAATTTTCTTATAATTACATAAGGACAACATTTTTTAAAGCAAACCCCATAAAGACACACCTTAAACCCACCTCTAGTTTCCTGTACTGTGCCATATAAATGCAATCATCTCTTACACATGGACCATGAGAAGAAGTCGGAAAGGACTGTCTTACCAACAATTATTCACACCCCCTTTCCGTTCTGCAGAACTCACTTTTCACCTTAGAACAACAAAAATATCAGACAGGTTTTCCCCTAGTTTTTGCCAAGGGAGAAATCACGTGGTCCAGTGGTGGCCACTGAGGTACGAAGAGATTTCTGGGGACTTGAAGGAAAGGTTTGCCTTCCTAAGAAAAATTGATCAACCCAAGTCCATGTCCATCTTCTTCCGTGAATGTGAGACCCAGTTCCTAGTGACACCAGAACTGCGGCAGTTATGTGTGACCACGAGACCAAATGCTGCTGATATGCTGAGCATGGAATGGAAAGACAGAAAGCACAGGGGCTCTGAAAAATCGCTGAGTGACTGAACTAACCAGGAACGTCTCTACCTCTGTATGCCTGGTCATGCCAGAAAGCTCATGTCCTTATTACTTCAGCCCATCCTACTGAGACTTCTGTTACTTGCAACCAGGGTACTGACTAATAAAGCTGGGGTGGTTTTACAGGATGGTCCCTAAATTATCTGGCACTTCTGCCATTGGAAGGTGGGTTCCGCGTCCCCTCCCCTTTGAACCTGAGTGGGCTGTGACTGCTGCAGTGAGTGGAGGCTGGCAGGAGTGATGCTGTGTGACTTGTGAGCCTAAAGGCATTATGGCTTCTCTCTCGCTCGAAGGAGCACTACACTTGGACCTTGGGGATGCTATGGAAGATGTCTGACTGCCCGAGGACTGTCGTGATATTAAGAAGAGAACAGTTTGCCCTAGTCGGTTTGGCTCAGTGGATAGAGCGTTGGCCTGCGGACTGAAGAGTCCCAGGTTTGATTCCGGTCAAGGGCATGTACCTTGGTTTCAGGCACATCCCCAGTAGGGAGTGTGCAGGAGGCAGCTGAATCGATGTTTCTCTCTCATCGATGTTTCTAGCTCTCTATCCTCCTCCCTTCCTCTCTGTAAAAAACTCAATAAAATATATTAAAAAAAGATGAGTTTATTCTTTTTGTTCATTTGTATTTTGTAAAATGAACATATATTGGCTTTTTATGATAATAAAATAATGGCAACAGCAGCATCAATAACAATAAATCCACTTTGAAAATTCGTATAAAAATTTTAGTGATAATCAGCTTAATAAGCTTTATCTTTGCTTATGGGGAACAACGGCTTAAGAGAGTTGGGATTGAACCTTGGTTCCATAAACCAATCACAGGAATAATATTAATCACATTTTGGATCCCAAATCACAGGATCAACTTTATTCCAAAGATGGAATTGCGTTTTTCGGTGCTGCATCTCTTTTCTGGCCCTGCCGTGCAACGAGGGAAGGCTGTCTCCATCAAGGTGGGCGCTGGAGCAGAGCAGAGACACCTGTGTCCAGATGTGTCAGGAGAGCCTGGATCTCAGCTCATCACTGGAGACAAAGATGTGTTTAGAAAAGGTTTGCATCTGTTCCATTCCTGAGACTCACCATGCGGTGAGTCATCAAAAAGTATCTAAGTGCAGGCATTTTCCCCACTCTTTTACACATCTTCATGGGCCACAGGACCTACAAGCACGTCATGTTTCTTGGCTCTAGTAAAGTTTGAAGCTTATTTTCAAATAGTCTTATTTAAAAGCCGTAAAATTATCTAATTATCTTTACTTTCATTTCTAATTTCTCAGTGACAGTCCTTATATTAGACGGGATAAATTAGGTGCTGTGACAAATTGAGTCCCGAAAGGTACAATGGCTTAAATAAAATTGAACTTTATTTCTCCCTTGGGAAAACAGTCCAGGCGGTTCTAGGCAGGTGTATGTGAGGGCGTGGGGGCAGGGAGGTCACTCAGTCCCAGAAGGACTGGATCGTGTCTTCTTCATGTATGGTTTCCAGGAACTCCTTGAGCACTGACAGCCCATTGTGGGGAGGAGTAAAGAGCTGCCAGGTTTTCTGGGGGCCCAGCCTGGGAGCTGGACACATCACACGCCATTCGTTAGAACTCAGTCATCGCCCAGCCAGCATGGCTCAGTGGTTGAGCCTTGACCTACGCATTCCCGGTAAAGGCACATGCCTGTGTTGCAGGCTTGATCCCGGTTGGGGGCATGCAGGAGCCAACCAATCAATGTGTGTCCCTCTCATCATCGGTGTTTCTCTGTTTTCCTCTCCC
>NW_006285795.1:799995-817892 GCF_000327345.1 Myotis davidii
GGGGGGGGCGGGGGGGACAGAGCTCACATGAAGGTGAAACTGATCATATTTAGGGCACGATAAAAATCTAGCTCAACAAAACATCTCTCTGTGCAATGTAATATGATTACAACAAATGTTTTCTAATGATGCATTTTGATTACATTGGCTATAGATGACCAACCAAACTGTTTTTTGGGGTCAAGAACAAATGTAAATGGACATTTAGGGAAATCACTCTCAAACACATGAAATTTGGCCAAAAAAGAAAAACAAGCAACTCAACAATATCATCTAGACATAGATCTTCTAGCTGCCTGTTCATCTATATTGACTTTCACAGTGATTCTGATAAGCCCATGATTGATCAACATCGCTCTCATAAGAAAAATACCCATTTCTAAATGAGGCAAGGGGGGGCGGGACAGAGCTCGCATGAAGGTGAAACTGATCAGATGGCTAATTATATTTAGGGCACGATGAAAATCTAGCTCAACAAAACAATTCTCTGTGCAATGTAATATGATTACAACAATTGCTTTCTAATGATGCATTTTGATTACACTGGCTATAGATGACCAACCAAACTGTTTTTTGGGGTCAAGAACAAATGCAAATGGACATTTAGGGAAATCACTCTCAAACACATGAAATTTGGCCAAAAAAGAAAAACAAGCAACTCAACAATATCATCTAGACATAGATCTTCTAGCTGCCTGTTCATCTATATTGCCTTTCCATAATGAATGTGGGCATTAATGTATAGGTCATCCTTTCCTGGTGAGAGTGAGGATGACCTATACATTTTCTTTTATCCACCACTTTTTATTGAAACTGACAAGCAACGACGAATGATTTCTGTAACTATAATGGAACTTACATATTAGAACATCTTATTACTGAGTAGCCACACTAAAAAAATGTAAACAGCTTTAAATTCACGAAATGACTTAACTTGCAAACATTACTTTAAAATGTAAGTTACATTTCCTGTTTTAACAGCTGAGTGTAAGTACGTTCAGTAAATACTGCCTTTTTATATTTCCCTTTCCTACTTGCACTCTTCTCTCAGATACTTTATTAGTGGTTTAAATTCTGAACTAGGTTTTCAACTGACAGACTAAATAAGGGCTTGTTTAACTCAGTTTGGTAAGGCTCCTACGTTTTTTCAGTTGCAAATGTGATGATCACATTTCTAAACCATTTCTTGTATATTTCGCACTATGAATACAAAGTTATGCTCTGATACATTTTCATAAACCCCATTCATATTCTATTAAGAGGTGTGTATCTAAAACCTGTGAGAGTATAATTGAAAGCAGAGTTTACATTTTTCAGTTAAGTTTGCTTTGATTCAACATGATTATACATCACAAAACCTATACATATATGCAAAAACCTAAAGATAAAATAACTCATATTTGGATAAATGTATAGTTTAAAAAGAGTCCCACACATACCTGCCCTCCATACCCAAGCAAGTATGCCATAGAAATGGGATACAAATGTTTCCAGGAGAAACTTTGTTCCATCTTCCCCCACAGACAAGTCTCCTGTTCACTTCGCTGAAGTGAAGGTAACTGTTGACTGAAGTATAGAAAGTATGGTCCTGCTCAGGTGCCATTGGGAATACTGGTCAAAGTTACTGGAAAAGTGAACCCTTTTTATTTATTTATTGTTTAAAAATATATTTTATTGATTTTTTACAGAGAGGAAGGGACAAGGAAAGAGAGTTAGAAACATCGATGAGAGAGAAACATCGATGAGAGAGAAACATCGATCAGCTGCCTCCTGCACACCCCCTACTGGGAGGATGTGCTCGCAACCAAGGTACATGCCCTTGACCGGAATCGAACCTGGGACCCCCCAGGCCACAGGCCGACACTCTATCCACTGAGCCAAACCGGTTAGGGCTTCAACCCTTTTTAGAATCCCAGTTAATGTGCGTCCTGTTCCTTCCCCACAGGTGTGCACGCATTTCCAAGTATAGTCTGACATTCATCAATGTAACACAGTAGTAAAGAGATGTAAAAGATCATAATAAGGACAGAAGGAAGCTCAATGGAAAGAAATGACTACTTGGAAATTCCAAGGAGAGCATAACACTTTTTGAATTTTCAAGTAGTTGTTTCCAATAACTCTCACCTTTCCAGTCCAATTTTAATCTGACTCTTCAAAGAAAGATAACTCAGTTCAGCGCATCCCCAAAGCTGAAGCTGGCCTTGCGTAGGGTATAAAATAAAATTCTGCTTTTTGTAGCACGACATGTTTGCACTACTTATTCCTGGTATAAGTGGAGCTTTTGGATTCTCACTGCAAAAACCTGAGATTTACATATTAATTGAAAGTCTTCAGGTTAGTAAGGCTACTATACCATTAGAATATGCATGTTTCAGTATGTCTGCAAATTCCCATAAGCCAAGATGCAAAAGTTGGAACATACAAAAAAATAAGATACTAGGAGTCATCTCTAGGGCCTGCCTCACCTGCTTGGTCTGTTCCCTCCATCCTCTGTTCCCTCCAGTGAGAGAGGAATCAAAGAAAGCACTGGACTTGAGTGATAGGACTCTCACCATAGATTCTTTTTTTGGGGGGGGGGGAATAGACTCTCAGCTCAACAAAAGCTGGATGAATGAACAACATGACATCGCAGAAATTGTAGAAAGTATTCTGTACTTACCTTTGTTAAATTGGACCCTCCTCTGCGGTAACATGCTAGGGATACCTGATATTGCAAGGTTTCTGATCCAGGGCAGTAGAGTTACTCTGATGGGTTTTGATAAATACAAAATCACTTTGTTTGATGGAATCAAAACTGCAGAATCTGAGGCTCTTACTACTCCATCACCCTGCTGTCCTCACGTATATGTGAAGTCATTTTTTGTATAATGTTGTTCATATGTCATGTTTCTTTTCTTGAATGTGTGACGTGGTTGAAAGAGTGAAAAAATCAGTATAATCAGTATATGAGGTTTTTAAAAGCTAAAATATTTGTTACTTATTTTTGTAATTGGTATGCTTCAACATTTATTTGTCTTTGAAATAGAATGATGCTTTAGAGAATTCTGGGTAGGATGGAAACTTAATTATCCCAGTAATGACAGATCAGAGTTTCAGGATCACTTTGCATATGTATATTATTCTCATAGAAAGTGAAAAATAGAGGCACTGGGAAAATCTTTTGCTAAACTACTCCTATTCACAAAGGGAACTTTTTTTTCTTTTAACAACTAAGTACTTTATAGTTATTATTTATGTCTGGGAGGCTCTTTATTTCACCATCTATATCCTTGCTGGATATAGGAATATTGGTTTCAGATTTTTGCTTTTCATTATCTTGAGTACTTCATGCCATTTCCTTCTGACCTGTAGAATTTCTGATGACCAATCAGATGAAAGCCTTATGGGAGTTCCTTTGTAGGAAACAGTTTGCTTTTCTCTTGCTATCTTTAAAATTATCTCTCTATCGTTATTTTTTGGCATTTTAATTATGATTTGTCTGGGTGTGAATCTGTTTGGATCCTTCTTGCTTGGGAATCTCTGTGCCTCCTGAACTTGTGTGACTTTTTCCTTCACCAGGTTAGGGATGTTTTCTGCCATTATTTCTCCAAACACATTCTCTATCCCCTTCTCACTTTCTGCCTCTCCTGGCATACCTGCTATGTGAATATTGTTATATTTCATGTTGTCCCACAGCTCCCTTAAGTTGTCCTCCTGTTTTTTAATACTTTTTTTCTTTTTGGTTCTCTGATTGAGTGAATTTTTTCTACCTTATCTTCAGATGAACTCTCAGATAAATTTCTTATCTCTGTTTCATTTATCTCTTCTTCTGGAGAATTCACTTGTTCTTTTATTTGGGGGTTGTTTCTTTGTCTCCTCATTTTGGGTGCCTGCTTGGGTTTGTGACTATGTATTAGTAGATCTGCTATGCCTCTCAATCTCTAGTGCAGGACAATGTCAAATGTTGTTTTTTACTAATTAGATCAGGCAAAGACTCAAAACCTCCAGAAACTGCTTCTGCTTGCAGACTGATTGGATTTAGTCTTGAATAGCTCTCAGGAAATTGCCCACAGGTATGGTGAGAGTTTTTCCCAACAGGGTGGGGGCAACTGCTTCTGCCTAGGGGCTAGTTGTTATTCTCAGTCTTTTAATGAGCCGAAGAAACTCCCACACTGTGGGGCAAGGTGTTTTCCAATAGGGTAAGTCAACTGTCTTCCCCCCAGGCAAAACAACCTAGATACAAATTGCCTTCATGAGAAAGATGACTTCAGCAGTGAGAGGGAATGACTCAGCATGGGAAAACAGGGGTCTGCCTTCTCAGCTGTAACCCCAGAATCCTCAACCCTGGCTTCTGCTCACACAGCTCCAGTCCACTCTGCCCTCCCTCTGCCGGAGCACAAGGATACACAGGGAATTTTGTCATTGGCCCTTTAAGAGGGTGTCTGCATTTCTGGCTGTCTCTCCCTGGCAGACAGTAAACCTGCTGCTTTTCATAGCCCGGTGTTATGTGGGTATCCTTCTTAGTTCTGGTGCTTTCTGCTGGGAGGCTCAGCCTGGGGAGAGATCTCCTGAGAGATCTCTCTGGAACTTCATTTGCTGTCTGTGGAAGCCTGGCCAACCCTTTTGCGCCTCCACCCCTCCTACAGTCTCTATGTGGTCTCCACTTCCCATCCTCGGTTATCAGGGTTCTTTCCAGTTAGTGTCCAATTGATTATTCAGGAAGTTTTTCTGTATTTTAGTTGTAATTCCAGTTTGGTTCTGGGAGCATGTCTGCACAGCATCCACTTACTCTCCCAACATCTGCATAGTTATTATTTTAAACTAGAGTCCCAGTGCACAAAATCCGTGTACTTGGAGGAGGGGTTCCGCTCAGCTTGGTCTGCACCCTCTTGCAGTCAGGGAGCCCCCTTGGGGGAGGTCTGACTTCTGGCTTAGCGGTGCTCCCTCTGGTAACTCACTGATCACCAGGGAGCAGTTCCTGAATTGAGCATCTGCTCCCTGGTGATCAGTGCGCATCATAGAGACTGGTCATTCCACTGTTAGGTCAATTTGCATATTAGCCTTTTATTATATAGGTTGTTTACACAATTATTTCTGGGTTGTGTGGTGTATGAACATATGCACCTGCCTGTATATTACAAAGTTTTATGATTCTAAGTATAAATTATCTTCCTCAGGCTCTTCCTCCTATGCATTTCCACTGTTCTCACCCTTGTTCTGATTTATACATTTTAAAATATGGGTTTTGGGCTTTACAAAATGCTCACACATTGTAGAACATTGAAAATAATACAGATAGTTAGACAGATCTCCTCACCTGTCACCAACCCTTCTTTACTACCGAGTCTGCTTCATGGGCACGTGGCTTCAACAGTTGCATGGGTCCTGTGCTTGGTTCATTGTGCTGCTGTTGACTTCTTGAAATTCTTAATAATTCTGAATACAGAGTCCTGTATTTTCATTGGGCCTTGAAAAATTTGTAGCTGGTCCTGTCAACATCCCACCCTCTTTCACTCCTTCCCTCTTATGTAATCACTCTGAACTGTTTGCTACTTCCAGAAATTTTCTGTGTATGTAAGCATGTTTGCATTAGTTTTTCCATTGATGGGGTTATTCTATACATATTCCGCACTTTTTCTTGCCTCCTCAGTGTTGCATGACTGAATTTTTCCATGAAACAGCCTCCCATCTCCCTAGCACCCATTTCCTCCTTCCCTCAGGCAGTCTCTATACCTCTACTGGATGAGCTTTCTAATTCTGGTTTTGCCACTACTCTGCTTAAAATGTACAATGCTTCCCTGTTGTGTATACAGGAAATTAGCATCCTGGCAAACAAAACAGACTGGAGGACCATTGCCAATGTGCTGGTGAATTGAGTTTCAGAGTATGCGGGTCTGAAGGACAACTCTACACTAGGAAAATCTCCACGGTAAGTCTTTTCTGCAAAGAAGTCAGGTCTCTGCTCCTATCCCCTAATCTGAACATAGGCCTTTATTTTTAGACTTTGCAATATCGAATCTGCCTAATAGGTAGGAAAAGTGATCTTCCCTTTTTCTTACCATCACTTTGTAAAGTTGTGAATAATTAACTTTAAAATTAGCAAAGACAGTATTAGGGACTTAATGTCTGTATGCCCCAAAATTCATATGTTGAAACCCTAACCCCTATGTGATGCTATTAGGAGGTAGAGCCTTTGGGAGGTAATTAAGTTTAGATGAGGTCACAAGAGTGGAGGCTAATCCCAATAGGAAGAGGAGGAGACCAGAGCTCTCTCTCTCTCTGCTTTGTGGGGACACAGCAAAGAGGCACCCAGATCTGGGACTTCTCAGCCTTCAAAACTGTGAGAAATAAGTATCTCTTTAAGCTACCCAACCCATGGTATTTTCTGATAGGAAGGAAGGCTTTAGCTTTCTATAATGTTGATTAATCTACAGCATAGGATTAGGTCATGTAGACTTACTATTTTATGAATAAAGAAAATAAGTCTGAGAAAAAATGTATACCATGTCCAAAGCCATGGAATTTAGCGATGAACTTAAATTGATATCTCCTGCCCTTCAGGTTAATGGATTGTGACATTTTGGAATTTTCCTGAATCCTCTAAATTCTGAGGTCAGAATGGTATTCTGAAAGAGTTTAGAGAAATCTGATTGTATGGCAACAACTACTTTTATTGCTTCCAGTCCTGCATTGCTAAGATATCAAGGTTCGAATGTCCAAGCTGGTGGTTAAGAATGCCTGTATAGTAGCTACTCACAGACCTGTGCCATCATGGATGAATTAACCTCTGAGCTTTAATTTTCTGAAGTGGAAAACAGTAGATATAGTATCTACCTCACAGAACTATGATTAGAAATAAACAAGATTTTAACTTATCGGATTATGCAACAAATATTTATTTAGTGACTATTATGTATCAAAAATTGTGCTAACAGTGAGAGTATGGCAATGATTCACACCCATTTCCTGCCTTCATGGACCTAATAGTCTAGTTGGATGTAGGGTGTCAGAAAGCACCATAGTTCTTGTACAGAATTAATGCTCAGTTAATAAAAATATTTATAAATGTTTTCCCTTCCTTCCTACTTTATCTTTAGATATAGTCTTGGTCACAGAATAGGGTGTTTACATTGTAGTCACCATGGAGAAGTCCATCCTCGGCCCTGCCCTCTCACCCCTTCATTCTTCTGAAATTATTTGCTAGTAGAAAATATAAACTGAAAATATGAAAACTGGCATATATCTAGTCCTGTGCCCATTTCTGTATGCATTAATAGAGTTGTGTTTTTTTAAATCGGTTTTTGAACTCAACCTTGTCCATATGTAAGAGTTTACAAACAATTTTTTAAGGAAATGCCCATGTAATCGACGAGCTTTGAAAACCTGGATGAGGCCTTCTTACTTCATGGTAACCAAGCACCTCAGCCTATGTGCCCAGTTCACACGTCTGAGAGCTCGGCTGGAATGGGCCCAGTCAGAGTGCGCCTCGCAAGAAGACTGCGTGGCTAAGAAACCAGCTCAGCAGCCGGACCAAAGGAAAGGCCGCCTAAGGAGGACCACGCGAGCCCTGCTCGGGAAGGGGAAGGAAATCGCAAGGCCAGTGTGCAGGGACCATGCCATGCTCTCGGTCAGCTCCAGCAGGAGTGAGTCTGACATGCAGGAGGACTGCACTGCGTGTGTGAGCCGCAGATGTCTGTTTGGCCTGCGGTGCTCTGCTGGGGCGGCAGTTGTCAAGGCCAGCTGCTCCGCATGGCCAGCTGTCAGCGGACATGGCGAGCTCTTACCACTTTGTGCTGAGAAAACTACCATGGAATGCGATCAGCACAGGACATGACTTTAATATCCTCCATCTGTCAAGTAGACGTATTTGGAAATAACGGCGTGCTTTTGCGCAAGAATTGTTAAAGCTCTTCTATGATAACATTTACACAAGTTAAAAAGCCAATTGCATGGTGAGTCAGGCCCTGTGGAGTGAGAGGGCACAGGTTGGTCTGCAGATGCGACTCATGGCCACCGGTGCTGTGGGTGGTGTCAAGGAAAGGATTCCCCACTGGATCCAAACCTACCTTCCTTGCTCCCAGGCACTGCTGCAGCTGAGGTTTAGTGAGGACACCATACTGGCAGTTGTGGGGCTGCCACGTTATTTCTCTCCAGTCACAGGTCCGGTTGTCTGAACAACTAAGGCAAGGCATGATCCACTGGCCTGGAACAGACACCAAAACCTCCTTTGGTTCAGTTTCTACTGATGAAATTACAGTTTGCAAGGGACCTTGGGGTTCAGCCGTGGCACACCCTCCCAGAAGCTGCGGTGAGAAGACCACTCTTGCCATACAAATCGAGTGGAGCAATGCGTGGCCTCTTTCCAACCAAATAGAATCTCACTACATAATGATCTGAAATAGCACAGTTCATGCTGAAATCAAGTCTGAGTTCAGTTCTGTGAAGCCGCGTACTTGTACAAAGTCTAGTGATCAGGCACTACTCAATTAAAAAGCATAAATAAAAAATAATTTAAAAAAATAATCACATTTTTAAACTGTAAAATTAGACCCTTAGGACCAACGTAGGTGGGGAGCCACAAATATTGAGGTAGTTGGCCATAAATAGTGATTAATTTAACTCATGCTTATGTGAGCAATCCATTAAGAAAATTACTTTTATGTCCTGATAATTTGTTATTTTGAAGACCAGTTCCTCAATTTGATGGATGTCATTTTTGGTGTGAATCTCTTCACCTCTTTTTAGCTCCGTTGCCTTTATTTCTTCAGCTCTTAGATGAGGTATGTAGTGTTCTCACTTGATTGGTGTGAGGATTTAATGGGATAATGTACTTAATGCACCAAGCACAGTTACAATATCATACTCATTTTTGTTCCTAGTAGACTTCAGGCACGAAGTAGGTCCCAAATTTTAGTAAATGTGTACAAAATAAATGAATATTCTCAGTGTATTTAAGATCTTTTCTATTTTATTGATGAGGTAATATGCATCCAAAACATACTAAGTGTAATAAGTCAGTCAGAGAAAGACAAGTATCCTTGTCTTTCTCTGACTGACTTAGTGTGAGTAGATACATTAATAATTTATTAGAAAAAAATCAAGAAATGACTTGATTTTTCCTTGTTTATCTTTTCAGAAATGGAGTGTGCACTAGCACATCAAACATGAAGTGGTCATTTATCTCCTTTGTGGAGAAGGAGACATCTCCCTGATGTCTACAGCAGTAATATGCTCTACCTTAAAGGCTTGCCTGTGTTACTACTAAATGTTTCTCTTTATTTTATTTTTTTAAAAATATATTTTATTGATTTTTTTACAGAGAGGAAAGGAGAGAGATAGCAAGTCAGAAACATCGATGAGAGAGAAACATCGATCAGCTGCCTCCTGCACATCTCCCATGGGAGATGTGCCCGAAACCCAGGTACATGCCCTTGACCAGAATCGAACCCGGGACCCTTCAGTCCGCAGGCCGATGCTCTATCCACTGAGCCAAACCGGTTTCGGCAAATATTTCTCTTTAAAATATTGAGGAGATAAATATTCCCAGGAACTTTTTAAGTTTGAAAGGAAAAATTTGAACAACGTTCTCCATGCTGGCTTTGATTTGTGGCTCTGCTAACAAAAGTATCAGGTGTTACATTGATTTTAGCTGGACGAGTTTCTCCTTTCGGGGGATGAATACGGTGCCATCTGCACTTCACTACCACGGGGATGTCCGAATTGTGTATGCGGGTGTGTGTAAGAGGAGAGCTAGTTTATGTCTTACTAATACATTCTTTCCCCTCACAGAAAGGGAAAAAAGTGTATCTACATTGAGAGAATCTGGGGGAGATAAAAGAAAATATTACTCTCTAGGAGGATTTTAATTTAGTACATTATTGAGGTAGCTTCCCTATTAGATGTTAAATGCTATTAGTGTTAAAAATATCACAACAACTTAAAAAATAACATTTTCATAGCACCTGGAAGATGCTAGGGATATTCTAAGCACTTTTAATAAATTATCCAATTTAAGCCTCCTAACTATGATGCTAAACCTCAAACATTTATAATCAGACAAAAAGTTTATAATTTATACAAGTCAAATAATTATAATAATAAGTAATGCATAATTAAGTAAAAAAATATCTGTGTGGTCCTGAAAGAGCCTAGGCTTTGGAGATACACATCTGGGCTCTGCCTCCAGCTAGCTCTGAGGATCTCAACACCACACAGTAGGGCCACCTGGAAAGCTTTTTGAAATCACCCATGCCCGGGTTGTTTGCTAGGCTCATTAAATCCGAGCTGCTGGGCTGGGTATGGGACTCATGGAGTTGTGGTTGTTTTTTTTTAATTAAATATAGTTAAGTTTATTTTCTGTAATTATTTTTTTCTTAATTGTTGAAAGTATTACATATGTCCCCCCTTTTCCCCCTTTGACCCCCTCCAATCCAACACCGCCCCCCAGGCCTTCAGCACCCTATTGTCTGTGTCTATGGGTTATGCTTATATGCATATAAGGTCTTTAGTTGATTAATTCCCACCCACTCACCCTCCCCTGCCTTCCCTTTGCGATTCTACACTCTGTTCTATGCTTCCATGTCTCTGGATCCACTCCGCTCATCAGTTTATTTTGTTCATTAGATTCCACCTATGAGTGTGATCATGTGATACTTGTCTTTGACTGACTTATTTCACTTAGTATAATACTCTCCATCATGGAGTATTTTTGAAATGCTTTTCAGGTAATTCCATGTGCAGCCAAGGTTGAGAACCACTGTTTAACTTGTATAGGTTACTTAATTTTCTCTATATGGAAAATACGTGTGCACCTGCCATAGTGCCTGATACCTAGCAATTGACGAATACATGTTATCCCCCACCCCCACCTTAAGTAAACCATGGTAGTTCAGAATAAAGACAGTGTCATGGGGGCAAGAGTTGTCTGGAAGATTCCATGGAATGCATAAACTGAAATGAGGTCTTAGGGATAGACAAGAATTGGACATACAGAATCGGTGGTGTTTAGGGGCCTGATGGGTGGACCTGAGAGAAGTGAGGCAGAAGAAGTGACTATATTGGAGAGAAAAAGGTCTGCTGGGTGAAAGGTGTTTCCACTTTCCATATGTAGAGTCTAGCAGTATTATTAAAAGATACAACACAGAAAGTGTTAGGAGTGTGCTTGTCTCACCCTCTGATTCTCTGGTATAAATTTTTCTGCGCTTTTCATTCAAAATACAACTTGCTTTCTACATCTAATTTTTCCTGGCACACAGGGTTTGTAATCCATAATCAACTGTTTCACCTCTATGCTTGGTCTCTTCTAACTCAATGTGATTTAGACATAGCCCTAAGTTTAATGTTTGTTCATTAATTTCTCAAGAAAACCTCCTTCTGGAAGTGACTTTACTCCATAGAGATTTGCATTTTGTGAACATATAGAACCCTCTTGGATGGGGTTCAATGGACCTTGGGTCTCCTCCTCTTTTAGAAATGAGGTAAACTGAGGCCTACAGCATTGGATGACAGAAGTGAAATCATGCCATTCATGACAGGGCTGGGCCAGAACTGAGGCCTAGAAGTCTCCACTTTGCTGATCCTTTTATCATGTTGAGTTAGGTCAGCACAGAATCACCAGCTGAAAATGAAATATGGCCTAACAGTGTCATTTGTGGCATTTACAGGAAAACCCATAAATAGGTTTTTGTATTTTTTAAATGAACTTATCTTTACTTCAAATACTTGAATTTATTCAGTGGGTTCATGTGTTGACAGAGATTATGTTTAAAAAAAAAAGATAGCTGATTTTCTTTCTATGAGGATGACGGGATGTTGGGGACATGAAGGTGTTTCTGCTAATGAGATTATTTTTAAAGGGCTCAGCTTTCATCAGATCCTTGAATATCTAAGAGCACATGCATCCTCTCCCACAGACACGCTCCTCTCCCCCAGCCCTTGGCTGGCAGCTAATTTTGCACAAACTGAGGCTTTCTTTGGCCACTTGCTGCTATGGCTGAAGAAACAAGTGGCCAAATAAATACAAGCACAAAGATACAAATATGAGTACAATTAGTTTTTTGGGGGGGACGGGACGGACAACTGATTGGGTCTCTAAAACCTTGGTCCCATTGATTCGTACTACTATATGTTTACACAGTCCTAACTCTGCATTTTTGTATTGGTTAACAATGCCTTTCTTTCAAGTTAGTAATACTGCTTAAAAGATGCATCTGCAGGACTGGAGTTCCTTGACATCTTAAATGATACCAGCTTTTACCTAAAATTGTCAAAAAGAAGGACATAAATTCTATGTTCTGTATTTAAACATTGAATGAATCAAAGCTGTGATTTCTGAAATAAAATATGACATATGTTTCAGGGAAAAACATTCTGAGGCATAAAACTGCCTTTTGTGAGAAGTTATTTGATTTATAATTATAGCTTTGGATTTAATGAGTTAGATTTCTGCCATTTAAGTGAATGAGATCAGGCAATATAATGGAGAAAAAAATTAACTTTTTGCTTTAGGGCCAAATTGAGATATAAAATCACATAGATGATAATACTAATTCTAGATTTTATAATGCTATAAAATAAAGCAGTTTTTACTTAAAAATAAGGTTTGATTAATGCTTTTGTGCACACAGCATAAAATGAAATCTGAACTATTTTCCTTAAAGGTAATTCTTATTCAATAATCATTGTATACATCTCTTCTTTCTGCAAATTAGAAGAATTCTTTTTTCCTTGTGAAGTAACAGATTTTATTCTTAGGTTGTGTCTTATAGTTAAATTACTTTCTAAAGGTTAGAAATCCACTAAAGAATTGCAATATACAGCCACTCAAAATTATATTAGCTAGTGTTATAGAAAAGATATTGTGACCATCATTACATTGGCAAGGTGAAAGAATGGATCCGATTCTGCCAAATGCCTGTAATGGGCTGTGAAAATCAGTTTTTGGAAATAATCTGCGGCCTAAAAATATAAGAAGCTAAAGCTAGAGCTCCTAAGTAAACTTCCTCCTGTGCTGTCGACCATGATAACTTCGTTCAACAGAAGGGAGTCCTGCCATCAAGGAGGGAAAATGATCTCCAGCAGCAAAAAAATCCATTCTTGCAAAAAAATATATATATAGATAGAGAGATATATAAAAAATCCATTCTTGCAAACCACTGTCCCCAATCTCACTCATTTACTTTGAGTACTTAGGACCTCAAGGGCCGAGCAGGTATCCCTGGTTGACTGTGCCTTCGCTGCACACAGTCTTCTGTGGAAGGGAGGAGAGCTTGGACATGGTTTTAGTTCAGCAACCATTTAAAAAAAAATTTAAATCCTCACTCGATATTTTTCCATTGACTTTTACAGAGGGCGGAGGAGAGAGAGAGAAAGAGAGAAATATCGATGTGAGAGAAACACATTGATTGGTTGCCTCCTGCATGCACCCTGACTAGGGCCGGGGCTGGGGAGGAGCCTGCAACTGAGGTATGTGCCCTTGATGGGAATTGAACCTGGGACCCTTCGGTTCGCAGGTCGATGCTCTATCCACTGAGCATACCGGCTAAGGCAGTTCATCAACCATTTTTAAATCATGTATTAGACACTGAAAGGTGAGTAAGGGACAAACTCTGTTCTGGAGAAACATGCAAACCAGGGCAGTCATTAGTAAAAATGTATTGCTAATGCGCATTTGACACATGACTACATATATACTGTACCGGACGTACATATATGAATACTTCTATACGTATACATTAATTATAAAACAAAAATAAGAGTGATTAGATTAAAAGTAAATGTGCATATATTTTAATCTTTGCTGGGTTCGTCCTGTGCCACTGACCATTCAGATACATCATTCCACTTTACAGACTACTAATTAGAGAAAGAAAGAGAAACATGTAAATGAAGCACCTGAAACAATGAGGTAAGTGCTACTGTAGACATGTGCCCAAGGTATTCTGGGAGCACAGAAGAGAAGCTAATCTGGGGGTGGGCGGTAAAGAAAGGCTTCCTGGAGGGGAAGATAGAGCGTCAGAAGACCGAGGCCAAGCTGGGAAGGCTGGTAGGAGAGGGAATGGCATGGACACTAGCCTGGAGTCCTGGGCAGCATCATTGGCATAAAATGAGGCGGAGAGGCTGGGAGGAGCTGGGAGACACAGGAGGATCAGATGATGGAGGCCTGCAATAGTCAGACTAGGATGATGGGCTTGCTTGGGGAGTCAGTTTGGGGGTTTCTGCAAAGAAGCCTAGCTACTCAAGTTACCAGAGGCTCCTGTTCTGTGGGGGTCTCTCCTGTGAGGAACAGGCGTAGTCACAGCTCCCCATCAGGGCCTGGCCGAGGTTCCTGCAAACTTAATGGCCAAGACTTCTGGAAGAATCTCAGTAATGTATCTTTGACTTCCTGTTGAAGAACTTTTGACTTGGTTCAGTAGGAGGAATGGAATTAAGTTGTTTTATGATTCTCATAAATTGTCATCTGATTAAAAAAAATACTTACTAGACTCATTGGTGTCTCTTTTGTATACAAGAGTATCTAACTGTATCTCACTTCACCAAGAGAATCATGAATTATACCACCTGATGCACCGTAATGGGCAAACCACTCTTTATGCCCCGACTGGAATTTATTATTTAGAACACATGTTCAAGGACGAGGCATGCCCGTGCTTGTTAACTGGGCATGCCAAATTGCGATTTGTCCTGCCCATTTGTGAAACTCATTTCCCATCCACACTGTGGTGTGAAGTTCATGGCAAGGGTAGAAAAGTGCCTGAGTATTTTTTCAGACTTTTTAGATGAAGGGGGACCTGGGGTCAGGAGGCCAGCGTGGGAACCAGGAATCTCAGAGAAGATGACCCCTGCACCTCTGCTGGCCTTGGAGGCATGCTCAGTCCCAGCTCTGGCTTGACCCCACTGGTCTCCACTGAAAGAAGCACACTGTGGGAGGGGGACTGCGGCTGCAAGAGGGGGGCTGCGGCTGCGGGAGGGAGGCTGCGGCTGCAGCCAGTGGCACCAAAGTCTCTCACTCATGGTCTGCTCTCGGCTTAGGCAGGTCTGAACTCTCATTTGAACTGGACATCACAATTTTCCTGCCTCTACTATGCTCAATATATGGGAGACATTATTAATCATTCTCAAAGACCTTTTTTATAATTAAAGAACATGATTTAAAATGAAACATGTATCTGTCAGAATGGCTATCATCAATAAATCAACAAGCAAGTGTTGTTGAGGATGTGGAGTAAAGGGAACCCTCATGCACTGTTGGTGGGAATGCAGACTGGTGCAGCCACTGTGGGAAGCATAATGGAGTTACCTCAAAATATTAAAAAGGGAACTGCCTTTTGACCCAGCAATTCCATTTCTGGGAATATATCTGAAGAAACGCAAAACACTAATTCAAAAAAATGTATGGATCCCTGTGTTTATTGCAGTTATTTACAATAGCCAGGATTTGGAAGCATCACAAGTGCCCATCAGTAGATGAGT
Source organism: Myotis davidii (assembly GCF_000327345.1). Classification (NCBI taxonomy): domain Eukaryota; kingdom Metazoa; phylum Chordata; class Mammalia; order Chiroptera; family Vespertilionidae; genus Myotis; species Myotis davidii. The sequence continues at coordinate 815,446 of NW_006285795.1, forward strand.
GGATACAAAAGCTGTGGTACATTTACACGGTGGAATACTACTCTGCTGGAAAAAGGGAAGAAAATTTTACCCTTTGCAACAGCATGGATGGACCTGGAGAACATTATGCTAAGTGAAACAAGCCAGTCAGAGAAAGACAAGTACCATGTGATTTCACTCATATGTAGAATTTAATAAACAAAATTGAACTACCAAGCAAAATAGAGACAGACTCATAGAGAGCAGGCAAACAGCTGGGGAGAGTGGGTCTGGGAAGGGAGGGCTTGAGCACAAAAATAAAATAAAAGGTAGGACTCATGGACATGGACAACAGCGTGGTGATTGCGGGGGTGGAGGGAGATGGATGGAGGCAGAAGAGGGCATAGAGGGGATAAATGGTGTTGGAAAAAATAAAATAAAGTTAAAAAATAAAATTAAACGTGTATTCTTTGCATTTCTTTGATTCAAAAGATCGACAGGTACTTATTGATATTTTGTGCCTACTCTGTAGAAATTATAGTGGGAAGTGGATTGATACAATGTGAACCAATGAGACTCCTGCCCTTGTGCAGCTGACAGCCTGCGAACACTGACATTACACAATTAATTACATACATAATCATTTAAAGACTCCACTATGGGAGAAAAGCACAGGGTGTTATGGGACTCTATAATAATAAAAGCATAATATGCTAATTAGACCAAACGACCTTCCAGATGACCATGCTATCACACCCACTGGCGCCAGACCAGCCAAGGCAGGTGCAATGCTATTGGTTAGGGGCCCGGCCATTGTCCCATGATCGTCCAGCAGGGGAGGCCCAGGCCACCAACTGGTGAGCTGTGGTGGTTGGGTGAAGCCTCCCTCTGGCAGGGAAGCCCAGGTCCTGGGTGCAAGAGGGAAGCTGGTGCCGGCAGCCAGGGGAAGGAAGGCCTACTCTTGCACCAATTTTGTGCGTTGGGCCTCTAGTATCGAATAAGGAAACAAATTAGAGTCTCAAGGAAGACTGGCATAGTCATGTTTGAGCTGAGATCTGTAGATGAATATGAATTATGTGGGCAAAGAACAGAGGGTGAAGAGAAAAGTAATCAAAATATTTCACATATTAAAACAATGCATTTACATTAATTACATGTGCTGCCGTTCATACTAATGAAAAAGTGATTTATTGTCTTGAGCTTTGTGTATATGGATTTTAAAATAAGCATATACTTATCTATATTAAAGTTTTTTAAAGAGATGTGATAGACACAGTGTGATAGTCACCTTTTGTGTCCCCAGATGGACAAGTTTTTAGTTCGGGCTGTGAAATGGCTTCAATGTAGTCAGAAGAAATTGGCTGCAACCCACAGGCTTCCTCCGGGTGAATCAGCAAACCACAATCCTGCATTAAAATGATAGAAATTAGTTGTCATTGAAATAAACCTGCCCCATAGTAATAAAAAGCAAGACCTTTTGTGTGCCAAATAGTATTTATAGATAAAAGGGAGCAATTCTTGTTTATTCTTCTTAGCATATTGACTTATTGATTGTTGTTTGTGCTGTAAGTAGCTTCTTATATTAGGGGATTCATATAAATTCTAATGATAATTTAATCTTTATTTTGCTATTGATATTCTTGTATTGCTTTGCCAATTTTAAAAGAAATGCATGCAAGTTTTACTTTGAAAACCCGTGTGTTGACACATTAAAAATATAACATACTATAAAGAGGATGCCATTATCCTCTCACACTGAGGAAAAGACAGTTAACGTGAGAAGGAAAGTGAAGGATATTCTAGAAGAAGGCTAATTTCACAGATGAATTTTATTTCAACACTAGAGGCCTGGTGTACAAATTCATGCATGGGGGGCGGGGGAGTCCCTAGGCCTGGTGAGCAATCAGGGCCAATTGGGGCCTGCTTGCTGGAGGGAGGAACGGGGGGAGGGACTGCAGGAGGTTGGCCACCGGCTCAAGGAGGGAGCCGGCCCTTGGCCTTCCTGGGACAGGGGCTGTGTCCAGTGCCACCCACCCTCGGTTCCCTGTCCCAGCCTGGCCTGCCAGCTGTGGGTGAGGGACTGTGGGAGGTTGGCTGTCTGAAGGTGGTTAGCTGTGGAGTGCACTGGCCACCAGGGGGGCAGCTCCTGCATTGAGCATCTGCCCCCTGGTGGTCAGTGCATGTCATAGTGACTGGTTGACTGGTCATTCTAGTCGTTCGGTCATAATGGCCGCTTAGGCTTTTATATATATAGACTAGAGGCCCGGTGCACAAAAATTTGTATATTCGGGGGGGGGGCGTCTTTCAGCACAGCCTGTGCCCTCTCGCAGTCTGGGACCCCTTGGGAGATAATGACCTGCTGGCTTAGGCCAGCTTCTGGGTGGCAGAGGGCAGGCCCAAACCCTAGGTGCAGCCCCTGGTCAGGCTCAGAGCAGGGCTGACTGAGGAGTTGTGGCACCGTCCCCTGTCATGCACAGAGCAGGGTGGCT
>NW_006285795.1:818613-820377 GCF_000327345.1 Myotis davidii
GCTGGCAAGGCAGGCGGGGAACGTTGGAGTCCTCCATCACTGAAGCAAGCAAGCCTCATATTCAGTTTAAGCTGTCTGGCTGCGGGCCGCCATCTTGGCTGGCAGTTAATTTGCATATCACCCTGATTAGCCAATGGGAAGGGTAGCAGTCGTACACCAATTACCATGTTTCTCTTTTATTAGATAGGATTTCTTAATGATCCATGGTATGCCCTAAATACAATTAAATACATATATTTTATTCAGAACATGTTCATGTCTTTATAATAGTAGGTAACATCTCCCTGCCATGGGTATCATTGTGGAGGCTTGTTCCCTACTAAGCGCTTCCTTCCTCAGTCTGACGCTGCTGTGAGGAACAGCAGTTGGGGGCTCTCGGGGACTTCTTTCCTCCTCTCTTCTCTACTCTAGCAGGTTGGATCACTCTCATTTTTTCTTATCAGATTTTTTAAAGCTATTGGCACCTGTACCTGCCCTATGTCCTTCTACCCTGCCTCACTGGTTCTGCTGCTACCTTCTCACAGGGTCTCCCAGTCTAACACAATTTAGGGTAGATCACAAATGCTGCACCCTCTGTTAGGAATGCTCTCCCTTAATTTTGCATGGAGAGTATCTTCCAGTGTTTCAGGTCTCAGCAAGGCCTTCTTGAAACTCTAGCACAAGGATGTATCCCTGTTTTTGTCAATGTCAGCACTGGTTGTTTCCATCTTACTGTTTCCGATTGGCAATTAGGTTTGCTACTTGAGTCTTTTCCTCTAGACTGAATACTTCACGAGAACACATAGTTATTTAACTCAGACATACACCCAGTACCTACCACACAGTATGAAAAATAAATATTTATTGAATGCATAAAAGGTTAGCGTAGTCTCTTTTCATGTAATAAATTCTCAAGAACGGAGGGAAATAACTGGTTTGAACTCTTCTTTGATCTGTAACTCTGTGTCTAATGAGCAATTTCTAGTTACCTTCCCTCACACTGTCCAACACCCTAATCCCCAGCTCAAATTCCCAGGACTCATCCAAAAAGGTCCAGAATGTTAAGGGGTGAAAGGCATGGGGGTGGTGTATAGACGTCTTGAAATCTTGATTCAGTAAACTTATTTTCATTTTTAATTCATGACTGAAACTGGACTTTCGGATACTTATTAAAGATTAGAAATTTAATTTGTATTAAAATATTCATTGTCACAAAGCAATTAAAATAACACTAAGTTTATAATGTGAGGAGTTTTTAGTGTGAAAAATCATCTATGAAAGAGGAGTGTGTGTGTGTGTGTGTGTGTGTGTGTGTTTGTGTGTGTGTGACATCTATCTATACATTTATTTTTGGTGAAGGCTAACCTTTTTGAAGGCTAGAAAAAAAATGTCATCATGCACGATTCAGATTAAAAAATGTTTATATAAAATGTGATGGGGGGCAGTGAAAAATTACCATTATATACTACTGATGGGAGTGCAAATTGGCTCAGCTACTTTGGAACACAATTTATACCAAAATTAAAAATTCACAGACCACATACCCTTGAAGTCAGACTTTAGAGTCTACTCCAGAGAAACTCTCATGAAATGCATAGAGAACAGGCATAAGGTTAGATCTAAATGAACTAATATCGAGAGATTTCTAAGACACACAATTAAGAAAAACCTAAAGAACATGTTTTGTTACAGAACAATGCACACCATATGAAACACAACATGACCAGGCCACAAACCACTTCATTTAAGCACTTCAGACTGAATTGTTGTGTTTAATTAATATAT
>NW_006285795.1:820574-849646 GCF_000327345.1 Myotis davidii
TCATGGTAGCAAAGAATTTTCAGTAACCACCAGAGACTCGCCCTGATGACAGCGACTGGTGCCCTGCCTTGGTCTGGCATCCCTGCTTACCTGCTCCACCATCCTGCCGTGGCTGATGCCTGCTGCCGGCTGCTGCCAGCACTGTGTTGCTGATGCCTGCCATGTTCCATGCCGCCCCCTGGTGATCAATGCACGTTTAACTCACAGTTGGTCGCACTCCAGCCTATTCAGTCTATTTGCATATTACCCTTTTATTATATAAGATATATATATATATGTATATGTATATATATATATATTTCATTATAGGCAATCATATATATGCAAATGATGTTAAAATATTTATAAAAGTCTGGATTTATTAAACCTTTGCCTGACAATTATTGTTTGGGGTTATGTGGTGTGTATGCTTGTGATCACATTCTAATATTTGTCCGTAGGGGATTAGAAAGAGAGTCCAGGCCACAGCTGCCCAAGTCCTAGTCTATGCTGTTGAAGCCCTACCTATAATCGGCAAACAGCAATCAAGGAGAAAGGTACACTGTTATGTACGCTGATGGCTTGCGCTGTGGGAACCAAGCTCAATCACTGATGATAATTTAATCTTTATCATCAGCGAAGGACACAGGACATAGGTAGGTCAGTGTTGCCTCCTTTCTGAGGAGACCACATCTGAACTGACGGAGGCAATAACTGGGAGATGAGAATTCCAAGAAGAAATTCCAGAGGCCATGAGCTGGGAAAAGGATTTATCTGACATCTTATGTAAAAACCAACAAACAAGTCATAAAAAAACCAAAAACGGATACGCTGACAATCTCTATTTTAATAATTAACTCATGTAATCTTCTTGACATGGCACCTCCAAGTTTACCCGTGATAAACAAATGACTCAGAGGAAGAATGATTCATTCATAATGGATTCCTAAGTGTTGCAGATACATCTTTAAAATGGAAAGGTACTGATTTAATCTCTACAACGTGTAAGGTGCCATAATGAGAAGGCAAGGCCCTGACCTCAATAGACCCAGTCTAGCTCGTATTCAGAAGTTTCTGCTAATCTTGAACCGAAATCAACATTGTCTTTGTTCTAATTACCCGCAGGTGTAGCTTAGAAAAACTTACTGTGGTAATGCAGAAGCATGTTCTCATCTGACGTTCAAGCTGCTGAAACAAATGAGTGGCAATAGAGCATGATAATGTCTTAAAATGTTCAATGTTTATCCTTTCTGAATACCCAGGACCCCACATATGAGCCCACGCTAACAGAATAAGCATCATGCAGAACACAGAAAAGCATAGTGTAAGTGGGAGCCAGGCTGAGTGAGCGCTCCTGTTGAAACAGTGGCCTTGACTCTGTGTTTGATCCCATGTTTCCACCTCAGTTTGAAGTTCCCATGGGGCACCTGCTGTGCAACAGCCTGTAGGCCCGCCCTGGTGTTTCTAATGGAATAGTCTCAGCTCCAGTAAATTCCAAGATAAGACAAGAACCAAAGCAATGTTGCAAAGGATAGACAGAGCAGAGACTGAGGTAGGGGTGGGTGGGTGGGTGGGGGGGAGAAAGTTGATTTTGAAGTATATAAAATTTAAAGTGAAAACTGGAAAAGTCATATCCTCTTCATGAAACTAGACCATCAACTTACATCGTACACAAGAGTAACCTCAAAATGGAAAAAAAGTTGTGAGACCATAAAAATCCGAGAAGAAACCATAAGCAGAAAAATCTCAGACATCTCTTGTAGCAATATGTTTGCTGATACCTCACCTGGGGCAAGAAAAACAAAAAAGAAAATAAACAAATGGTACTACATCAAAATAAAAAGCTTCTGCACAGCAAAAGAAACCATCAACAAAATGAAAGGGAGACCACTGCATGGGAGAACATATTTGGCAATGATACATCTGACAAAGGGTTAATATCCAAAATATATAAGGAACTCATACAATGTAACAGGAGGAAGACAAACAATCCAATTAAAAATGGGCAAAGGACCTAAATAGACACTTTTTGAAAGAGGACATACAGAAGATCAAGAGACATATGAAAAAATGCTTCAAATCACTAATCATCAGAGAGATGCAGACCACAACGACAAAAGGTATCATCCCACAACAGGATCCCTAGTACACTGCTGGTGGGAATGCAGACTGGTGCAGCCACTATGGAAAACATTATGGAGTTTCCTCAAAAATTAAATATGGAACTGTCATTTGACCCAGTGATCCCACTTCTAGGAATATATCCTTAGACACCGAAACACCAATCAGAAAGAATAAATGCACCCCTATGTTCATAGTGTTATTGATAATAGCTAAGATATGGAAACAGTCCAAGTGTCCATAGATGAGTGGATAAAAAAGCTGTGACACATTTACACCATGAAATACTATGCAGATATAAAAAAGAAGGATCTATGACCCTTTGAGACAGCATGGAGAGACCTAGAGAGTACTATGCTAAGTGAAATAAGCCAGTCAGAGAAAGACAAGTATCACATGATCTCACTCATATGTGGAATCTAATGAACAAAATAAACTGATGAATAAAATATACCCAGAGACATCTAAGCATGATGCCATGTTCCTTGATGTTTTGGAAAGTTAGGGGAGCCTGCTGGATATTAATCATTTTCTAGGTGCAACCAAGCAATGGTATTTTTTTTTAATGTTGAATGAAACAAAGTGTATACCCAATACAGACTCAGGTCCATAGAGTGTCTGACAGAGTTGAGGGAGTTGGAAGACAAGGCAGTACCAGTATATCTGGATGAACTTGAGCACGTCTTATGGGGAAAGAATAGCGGCATACCGCGGAAAGCGCACCCCTGTAAGAGTCGCGCTTGTGAGGTTAGTCCTAGCTTTGCCATGAACTGGCTGTGTGATACCTAAGGCCCCTGATCTCATTGTCTCGATATAAGAGGGTGAAAGGTGGAGAGAGAAGAGGGCAAAGTTCCATAAAATGATCTCAAGTGCTGCAGCAGACAATGTGAGGCGCCTACACAATGTCCATTCTCCTTTCTTCCCTTCCACCAGAAAGACCTTTGTTGTTGTTGGAGGTAGAAATATATCTAGCACTCAAAAACAAACTAACCAACCAACCAAAGAAACAAACAAAAAACCCTTGATTTCCCAGTCTCCTTTGTAGCTGGGCATGGTCATGGGACACTATTCTAGCCAAAGAAATGGAAGTGGATCTAGGCTTAGGCTATAGATTTCTGGGGAAGTTTTGCTTCCCTGATGCCACTGTTTCTTGGTTACTCTGTTTCTTCTTACGGACGCAGATGAAAGACAGAGACTTTGGGCTGCCTACTTCTGCACTTCTTACTATGGAAGAAAAACACACTCCCACTTGGTCAAACAATCATGGAAGATGCAGCCAAACTTCTATCTTTCTCCGAGAGTCTTAGGAAACCTTTTCTTCTCAGGCCATGTGAATCTTTTTTACTATTTCTTTAGATCTTAAAGTAATTACCTCCACTAATTAAAAAGAACTTAAACAATTTTGAAAGGAAAAAACTCATTAGTATCTCTCATTTCTTACTTCTCTGGTGTTATTAGTAATTTGTCAACTTCAGGCATATTCAAGAAATCGAATGACAGCCTTTCTGGTCTAAGTGTCATCTCTGAGTCTACATACATGCAGAAGGTAATATTTAGCAGCATTGGTTCAAGTGGCATTAACCCCAGAGAGCTTCACATTTAGAGCGTATTATTTTGCTGGAGACTTCACGAATTCCTGAGTGGACTGACCGTCAGAGCTTGCAGTAGAATGCAATGAGACCATTAACAGGATTTCCTTGTTCAAACATGTGCAGAATATATATGTTTAGTATATAATTTCAAAAATTTACTTAACTTCCCAATAAGGGCATGGGTTCCATCCCCAGTCAGGGCACATACAAGAATCAGACAGTGGATGTATCAATAAGTGGAACAACACATCATTGTTTCTCTCTCTCCCCCTTTTCTCTCCTTTCATCTCTCTCTCTCAAATCAATATAATTTTTTTTTTTAAAAAATATACCTTAACTCCCTGTGGCACACACCTTCTTCCATAAGACTCCATTTCGTCCCTGTTCCTTGGTTGCTGCTCTTTCCAATATGTCAAGAGTGACCTCTCAAATTTAACAATCCTGGCATGGTCACATCCTCCGGAAAGGCAGAGTCCCCTTCTAAATCACGACTGTTCATTTCCCAACAAAAATGAGGTTCCCGAGGCTCTAATTTCACTGTAATGCTCCAAAGGAACACATTATTTTTTGTCTTCACATTGCCTCTGAATGTAACAATTGCTTTCCTTGTCGTGTAATCACCCAGCCACAAAACACTGAGGAGCCGTGTGATTTACTGGACTGGACACCGAGTGAACATTCTTAGCATCATCAGCTGAGGCAAACACTAGCAATAAGTAATTGTAGCATAATCCACATGAAGTCATCCTTTACAAACCACAGTGGTCCTAAAACGGGAGGTTTTCATGAGGAAAAGAGTGCAATTCATATTAAAAGAGATTTATATCCTTTAGGGATGGCAACTTGGAAATATCTCACAAATGGAATTAAAATGCTGAGAATTTATCCTACAGATATACGTGACAAAGTCTGCAAAGATTCATGTGCAAGGAAATTTACTAGAGTGTTTTGTGCCAAGAAAACTTGATACAACTCAAGTGTTCATCAGTAGGGAACAGGTTAAATAACTCATACATCTGTATAATGACATATTTTATAATTCTTAGAGAACAAAGATGCAGGTGAAGATATGGAGAGATCTAGAAGACATATTATTAAGGTAATAAAGTAGGTTGCAGGATATTATGTATACCATGATCCTATTTAAGCAAAAATAAAGTGATATATATAACAGTGGCTCTCTTAGAGATTAATAGTAGGCCAGAGATGGGGAAGCAAAAATGAACTTTTACTTTTTACTTGTTTTTGAAGATTTTACCATCAGTATTAATCATATATATATGATATATATATCATATATATATATTAGAGGAAGGGAATGAGAGGCGAGAGAGAGAGAAAGAGTGAGTGAGAGAGAGAGAGACATTGAAACACTGATTGGTTGTCTTAACTGGAGATCGAACCTGCAACTTGGGTATGTGCCCTGACCAGAAATAGAACCCATGTCCTTTTGGTATATGAGACATGTTCCAACCAACTGAGCCACACGGGCCAGGGCATTTGAAAACACAAATTTAAATAAAGAAAATAAGATTTAAAAGGGTAAAGTGAAATAATAGAAAGCCAGGGAAGGACTGACAGCTCCTTGAGGTGTACTAGTTTCCTAGGGCTGCTGTACCAGATGCCACAAACTGAGGGCTCAGAGCAACAGAGATGCACAGTCGGTCTCACAGTTCTGCTGCCCAGAAATCTGAAACCAAGATGTTGGTAGGTTTGGCTCCTTCTGAGGGCTGGGAAGGACTATGGACCAGCACAATCATTGATTACTGGCCTGTGTTCACAAAACTGATAGTTTATCAGAGGAAACGAAGTAAAAGGGAATCAAGTGAACATTCGAAGGTGGAAGGATGAGCATAGGAAACATTCTGGAATGGAAAGAAAACATGGCCACTAATTAATTGTCAGAGTGGATAGTGTTTGGAGAACAAGATAGGAAGTGAGTACAAATCAGTAAAATTATTTTGGAATCATCCTTGGCTCATTTTAATGATACAAAATTTAGGGTTATGGCAATGAATATTTCTTGTTCTGTTTAAAAATTCTTATCAGATAAATCTCTAAGCTCTATGCCCTTTATAAAACTTATAATTTCTTTTACTAAGTAGCTGCCCTTTTAAAAGGCAGTACAAAATTAAACATCTTTACTGAGGAATAGAAGACATTTTTACTTTTATTTAGAGTTTGTCCTCATAAAATATTTGCCGTAAACAACGTTAACCTACATAATTGTCTGACTTTGAATTTAATGAAGATTAGAAGCGAGCTAAGTCATTCTACTTTGTGCAGATGGGATCTCTAAAAACATTGATTTAAAAATGGATGCTTTTCCATGCTTGATGTTATGCCGCTTTAGTAAGAGTTCATAAATACATTTTAAATTTTAATTGTTTTTTATAATATTTATATTTAATTAATTTTTTAGAATAGAATTTTTAATTTTTAAAATCTTTATTGTTGAGAATATTACAGATGTCCCCTCTTTTCCCCCAGTGCCCCCCTCCATCCAGTTCCAATTTTTTTTAAAAAAAATAATGGAACTTGGTGTTGGGTTGCATCATTATACATGTGGCTTAACTTGCTATTTATATTTGGAGTTCATACCCTTACTTATAACACATTAGAGTCCATGTAGTAATGAGCCCTCATATACCATAACACTATTATGTGTTTCTTTTCCTAAGGAAATGTCAGCTGAAAAGCGGCCATACATTATATTACTTAAGAATTTTAGGTTAGTCCACCATGAACTCAGGGAAAAGGAAAGTTGGAACAAATTATAAGCAGATGAATTAGTTCTACTCAATTAAATTTATTAACGCGAATTAATATTTGGAATCCTTCTTTATATTGCTCCTGCATTCCAAATGCTTGAACCCACATGCACTTTTCTCTTTTTTAATCTAAATGGCCTCCAAATTAACCAGGTGGGGCCAGCATGATCCCGCTTGCTGAAGTCCATTCTGAAAGGCACCCTCTATTCTCAATTCTGAAACACAGACGTGTCTGGGCTGTGGAGGATCTGGACTGAAAATCTAGTGAGATGGGGCCTGGGAAGTGACTAATGTTTCCCACTTCCGGTGAGCTAGAAAGTCCAAGGAAAGCAGCCTTTGTTGTGGTCTCTCAGCACTTCTGGTCTGGGGTCCAGATGGAATCCAGAAGGGAAGATGTGGATGCAAATGAAAAGAAAGAGTCAGTGTGTATGTTTGGATATTTGGAAAAGCTCAGTTCTTCGTGAACACGAACGTGTGGAACTGAATGTATGACCTGAAGAATCTGGATCAGTTTGGAAGGTGACAAAACAATAACAACAACAAAAAAGAGAAGATCATTTCCTACTCGAAAGGAGCAAGCTTACTATGTGTAGACCAGTGGTTCTCAACCTTCCTAACGCCGCAACCCTTTAATACAGTTCCTCATGTTGTGGTGACCCCCAATTTCATTGCTGCAAATTGAACATAATGAAAGCATAGTGATTAATCACAAAAACAATATGTAATTATATATGTGTTTTCCGATGGTCTTAGGCGACCCCTGTGAAAGGGTCGCTCAACCCCCAAAGGGGTCGCGACCCACAGGTTCAGAACCGTTGGTGTAGACTGAGGCAGAAGAGTAGTGACAAAGCTACAGAGATATTTTAAAAGACAACTTTTAATTGATGTGATCACACCAAACATAACGTATGTTACCACATAGAAAGTAGCGAGCAGGTCTTCCCAGGAGAAGTTGATCACCCATAGTGAACATAGCTGCGAGAGAGGTATTTCAGCATGGACTGTCCCATTTTTAAATAGTCCACTAATAAAGCATATGAGGTTGTGATTCTTAAAAATGTAGCTTTGGTAGGGAATCTTCTGCACAAATAGAGTTGAATATTTTAATGAAAAGATGCAGTCACACAAATTCTTGACACTAAGTGGGCATTTCCTGCCTACTTTCATCTTGGTAACTACTACACAAATACATCTCTCTGTATGCCCACAGAGTTCCACACACCCAGTGACCCTTAGAATTGCGGGATTTTAAAACTTGAAGGGAATTTATACAAAGTGACATAAGGAGTACCTTATGCTACAAAAGATTATCTCATTACATGTCTCAAGTGTATGAATTGCACCTGTTTTGAGGCGTTAGTAGTAAGTGCTTAGTACTAAATATTACCTTTAAAGATTCCCCACTAATATCATCTCATACAATCACAGTTAAGCTCAAAGCATGTTAAATGTATCTAAATTGTGTCTAGAAGAAAACACTGATGCACTCAAAACTGAACAACCAAACTGCTATGATATTGTGAGATCAGAAGTTAATATTAATTTTTAATATAAACATATTCTAACGTTGTAAAAAATAGATACTTGTGAAAATAATTGTGTTATGATGTGACAGTCCTTTCTATGTACTTGTTAATCAGACTTAAAGAACACTCGAGCCTGGCTAGCTTGGCTCAGTGGTTGAGTGAGGAGATCACGCTTCAATTCCCAGTCAGGGCACCTGCCCAGGTTGCAGGATCGATCCCCTGTGGGGCGTATGCAGAAGGCAACCAATCAGTGATTCTCTCTCAGCATTGATGTTTCTGTCTCTCCCTTTCCCTTCCTTTCTGAGATCAATAAAACATATATTTTTAAAAATACTCAAAGAATGCTCTAGGAACACCCTAAATGTCACTCCCCCAAAGATATTTATTAATTTTAAAGAAAAATGTAACTTTACAGTGGAATGAAACCCAGTCAACATTACCCTCAGAAAGTGACCAAAAGAAATACATGATTTCTGCAGTATTCTTGCCACAAATGTTTAACTTCATTTAATCAGGAGAAAACATCATACAATCCCAAACTGAGAGGCACTGTAGAAAAATAAGTGTCCTGCATCCTTCAAAGGTGTCAAGGTCATAAAACACAAAGGAAGACTGTGGAACTGCCACAGATTACAGAAGACTAAGAAACATGATAACTGAAAGCAATTTGATGGGGGAGCAGAAAAAGAATATTATTGGGAAAACTAGTGAAATCCATATGAAGTACTTGGTTAAGTAAATATATTGTACCAATATTAATTTCTTAGTATTTAAAAAAAATTTTAGTATTGATTGTATTGATCAAGTACACCTGGTCACATCAAATGTTAATATTAGGGAAAGCTGGATGAAGGGTATTTTACAAACTTTCTGTAACGATAAAGTTAACCTTAAAAGTGAAAAAACTAGTCTAGTACAATTTGATAGTCATATTGTAGAGTTTTATGATGGGCAAAATAACATTAATAATAGAAAAATAGAAAAATGTTATAAACATTAAAAGGCTTTTAAACACTTTTGTTGGAGTATCATACAGCAGAGCAATAACACTGTAATCACATCTTATTAGAATTCATGGATATCCCATGAATTATAAGCATATTGATCTTAAAAGTTGTGGGGATTGTGGGAGGACCAGCCACAGGCTACAGAAGAGCTAAGGTACATCTACTGTATTAATGGGCTAACTTTTGGGTGGGCACCAATCTCCTGGTGAGTAGACAAGGAGAAAGGGAAATGCCATTTATAGAGAACCCCAGTCACCCCAAGCACTATAGAGGTGACATTATATTGTATAGCATCTTTACAGATATCTGAAGCAGTATTTTCATCCTCATTCAACAGATGAGGAAATAGAGGTTTATAGAGTTTGGAGGAAGCTTTTCTGAAGTTGAAGAGCTTAATGAGTAGAGTCGCTGGAGTTTGAGTCATGGGTCTATCTGACTTCAAAACCCTTGCTTCACAGACTGAAAAACAAAACAAGATAAAACAAAGCACACTGTACTAAGAAACAGATCGTGTTTGTAAAACATTTACAGGCATTTCTCTTCATCAGGGAAGACCCCTTTTTCATGGCCACAGATGGCATCCCTGAGCACAACCAGCTGCACTCCCACATGCTTCCATTTGGTCAAGTGGGACTAGGCAAGAGTGCGAATGAGTCAGGCCAAACCTATTCTCTCCAGCGGAACAAAGCCTCAAAGCACCTTCCATGCTCTATCACTCAAATAATTTTGTGAGACTGCTTATTAACTAAAGACTTAAAACTAATTCCCACGATAGACAATGAACAGATGTTTATATATCATTGCTGATCATCGAGGAAAACACTTGTTTTCACTGATTTTCAAAATCGTGAGTACTCATTGTCATGTGTTTTCAGCTTTCCAAAGAAGTTTATAGTTTAGGACATGTATTCACTTTTTTCAATTTCTTTCCTTCTTTAAAAAATTTAAATTCCGTATTGTTGAAAGTATTACATATGTCTCTTTTCCCCCCATTGACTTATCTCTGGCCATTAATTTATTTCTTTAACAGACATTCATTCAACATCATACATGAGCCAGCCATAGTTCCTCATAACGTTCTAGCAGAAGAAAACAGATACATAAACACACAATTGCTGTAGAAAGTGCTAAATGCTATAATAATGATTGTGCCGGACACAGTGTTGACACAAAGGAGTGCGATCAACTCTATTTTACAAGGAGATTACAACTTGAATATGTTGGACTTCACCGGGCAGATGGGAGCTGATGGGCTTTCCAAGAAGTGGGAACAACAAAGGCGGGAGGGAAGGGGGCCCAACACAATCGGTCCTCTCCTGTGGGATTGCCTATAAAGGAGTGGCAACCTTTACATCTGAAGACAAACTGAATCCTGATTAACAATCACTACTTTTCCTTTCCTGCTGTGCCTATTAGCTTGGGATTCAGTGCTGAGCCATAAAATCTACAAGACGATTTGGAACAGATTGGAAATGGGTTTTGTCTACTTGTGTTTGGGGCCTGTATGCAGCATATCATGTCAGATACAAAACTCTGACACGGTTTGCTCAGCATCTAACCCAGCCATATCAGTTCAGGCTTTGATACTGTCAGTTATCAGCAGCACACACAGCCAGGAGTTGGCATTTTCCTGTGGAAAATATGCTATCTTCCTTGGCATGTAATGTAGAAGTAAGGGTTGCCCGTCCTCACAGAGGAGCTAAAGAATCCATGACCCCAGTTATAAAAGAAGGTGTCCTGGAGAAATTTCAAGATATGGCTGTCATTTAACTTCTCTTCAATTCCCCATAGGTTTTTAATTAGCTCATTATTTCCTGAACTTGAATGCTGTTGCGATTTGATCATTACTGTTAAATGGCTGCCACAACTCACTGTGTGGGATGAAATGACTTTTATTCAGAGCCAAGTCTGGTGAGTGAATCCTTATAGATGACATGTCTCTAAGTCTCCACAGCCTGAGTCACAAAAGCCTGCTTCTATGGGTCTGCCTGGGTTGCCTCTATCCACTCAGCTCAAGTCACTGGTCTTCTCTCCTTGGCCGCATGCTCAGTGGGCCTGCCTTCTGCCATGGTTTCACCATAATCCACAACCAGGTGGCATTTCAAGCTGGTCTCCAGAATATGTCACTTCTCTTGGTTAGTCAACAGCTCTTTGGGGATCCTGCTGTCACCAATCAGATATGTTTGCCTGGCCTAGCCGAGTTATAGCTAACATTGCTTTAAAGACAGCCTCCTACTTTATTCCTAGAACTTTTCAGTTGTTACCCTGCCAGATCTGTTTTATTGCTCCTCAGTATTTTATCTTTAAAAGGCCACCTGTGTCTTAAGGCTTCACTGTATTGGCTAACTTTGACAGATCAAACCCAAGTGGACATAGCATTAGACACTACTAATTCCTTCAGATTCCTCTTCCTTATGCCAGGAGATCCTTGTCATTGGAACTGTGTACGTGGTGGAATGGTTCATCAGCTAAGATTGATAATTGGGCAGAAAATAATATCGAGGAGGATAAACTGTTTAATACACTGGCTGTTATTTTTCATCATTCCCTATAGTGTTTCATAAAGTTTCAAAACACTATGTTCATTGTACTCTAAGTACATTTTAGTTAAATAAAAATGATATAATAACTTAAAGAAGGTCTATCTGTTGCCAAAAGTGTGTTCCATGAAATATGGATTTCTGGGAAGTTAACAAGTAGGTGTTCAGTCAAAAAAAGAATGGTGTGTAGACCAACTAAACTAACTTTTGCCAGAAAATTCTAAATAAATTTTGCCTATTTTCACTGTCAGCATTCTACCCAATTATTATAATTTAATAAAGCTAATTTAAAAAAATGTTTAATAGCCCTGGCAGGTGTGACTTAGTTGGTTGGGTATTGTCCTGTGCACCAAAGGGTTGCTGGTTTGATTCCCATTCAGGACACATGTCCATGTTGTGGGCTCTATCCCTGGTGCAGGAGGCAGCCAAGCGATGGATGTTCTGTTCTGTTCTCACATTGATGTTTCTCTCTCTCTCCCTCTCCCTTCCTCTCTCTCTAAAAAAATCAATGAAAGTATTTTTCAAATGTTTAACAATTTGTCATTGTTTGTATTGTATACAATTCAGCTATCTCAGAGTTTTAATTTCTTGAAGAGAAAGTCGTTTTTGATGAAATTTCTTTGACTATCTGTTAAAGAACCCATGACCAGGAAAAATTATACCAATAGCTTTCCTGGTTACTAGTTTGTGTCAAAACCACTGAACTAAGAAATCATGTGGGACCATTTATTGAATAATGGGGTCATGAGTGAAAAACTCATATGTGACAGCTAAGACCAAAACAAAAGAAAATACCACAAAGCTGTACGGGAAAAACTGACATCATTCACTATTTTTTAAACAAATTATGCACAAAAGAAATACTCTGTGATGACAGACATCTGTCTAGCACAACTAAGAAATCATTCCTGGGAATGAATAATTTCTTGCGTTAGCTACAAGTTTTCCTTTTCCAGTAAGTCACATGTCATGTACATGATCTATTCTAGGAATACACCCATTTCATTGTTCATTTATGGCGATTTTCCTGGGTATTAATAGTAAAAGTCATTACTCAGACTGTACACTGTGCTACTACACTTAATTTTTAAAATGGAATTTCTTTTCTGAAAAATACTGGTCATATTTCATACACTACATCAAATGTTATCCACTATTATGCCCCTGAAATTGGTTATATAGTAAGGAATTTTCCTATGAAATTCACTTGAGTTCAAAGCCCTGGTAAACAGAATCATCGAGGCGAGGGTGGCACATGATAAGGGAATGGAAAGGTCTCTGTGTGACTTTATTAGTAGCACAATGGGTGAGGGTGGAGGTTATTGTGTCAGACTGCAGAATTCAGATTTCAGCTTCACCACTTTGTGACCCTGGGCCAATTAACCTCCTAGTTGCTCCAGTTTGCTGTCCTGTGAAAGCCAGCTTTGAATACTGTTGAGAGAATTAAATAAATTGATGCATGTAATGAACAAGGACCCATGCACAATGCTCAATAAGTGCTCCAAAAATGTGGTTATGATTAGAACTGAATACCATGTGCCAATTGTCACATTATGTTCGTTTTGAGTTAGAGAGGATTAGATCAATTAATAGAATATCTAAATACGTGGGGAAGCATGAGACTTGGTTGGAAAGTCTGTAAGGAGGAAACTCTGAAAGGTCAGTACCTCCAGAGGGAGTTGGCTGAAGGTGGCCATCCCTGCCTTGACTTTTCCAAACAAGCCTGAGCCCCCGGGTGTTTACTGAAATCTTTATGTTTAGTCTTCAAACATCCTTGCTTAAAGGACACTGCAGATATTTGTGTCTTCTCAAGGATGCTTACCCTACTGATAGTTTCTAATAGTTAACTTTAGTTCAAGCTGTTCTTACAATAAAAGCCTAAGGAGACAGGCAAAAGTGGCTGTTTGGTTCCTCTAGCCAAGCAGTCCCTTATACCTCTCTTTCATAGAAACGTATGTCAGAGTAATCATTCATCTGTCCCTCAGGATCTGCTGGTCAGCCCTGGTATAAATAAATGGCATTTACAGAGTTAAGTAATTTTTCTGAGGTATAGCCCAGAATTTAGAAGCGAGTCTGAGCCCACACTCATTTTCCTATATCATTCTGGAATTTAAAAGAAAAATACATGTGTCGATGCTATCCATGTAACATAGAACAAATAAATTACTTTCTCTCAGCCTCAGTTTCCTCACACCTAACATGGGGATACAATTGTTCATTGCTCATATACACCTTAGTATTGGTTTTGTCATTTAAAGGATATGTGTGAGAAGGCGCTGCTCACTGGTATATCACAACACAATGCTTTGTCTTCATTCTTAATGACCATTATCTAACCTAGTATTTCTCAGCAACTGGCTTGTGATGAAGATACAGGGTAGCAAGGGTGAGCTCCATTGTAGACCCATATAATATGAGTTTCTTTGAGTTGGCTCAACATTTCCAGGGTTATTTT
This sequence comes from Myotis davidii, assembly GCF_000327345.1. Taxonomy (NCBI): domain Eukaryota; kingdom Metazoa; phylum Chordata; class Mammalia; order Chiroptera; family Vespertilionidae; genus Myotis; species Myotis davidii. The sequence continues at coordinate 834,566 of NW_006285795.1, forward strand.
CCCTCTTTGGAAAAGTTTCTTACACATATCAAAGGAAAATTTACTTTTTTATTTGCAACTACGTTTTATGAAAAACCAAGATATTAAAATATGTACATTTTAGTTTTGATTCTTTGAATTGCAAACTAAATAATTTATCACTTGTAATGAGCACTAGACATTCAAACATTTTTCTCACTTTTTAAGAAGAATTTTGTAAGTATTATAAATAAAAAATCCGAAGGTGATTAAATATTTTTGAGCAGTATTAAATGGCAAAAGGAGACTCCAGGATAGGAAAAACAATTATTGATAAAATTGTATCTATCTGGATATACATAAAAACGCATATCCAGAGATTTTTCCCTTCAGTAAGTGGAATAGAAAAGAAAAAGCAATGTTTTAAAAACTTGCTTTAAAAGTTCACATATTAGTTTCAATAATTCCACATGTAGGCTAAGAATATTTAAATGCTTGAGGATTAAGGAATAGTTTTGATCTTTTTTGCTATAATTAATCTTAAGCTCTTTAAAAACCATCTAATAAGTATTTGCTTATTCAATTATAAGTGAATGTAAGTAGCAATATAAATGTAATGAAATGAGTCTTTTATGATTTTAAAAGTGACTGTGATTATTTCCATGTTAAGGATATAAAAATCATTATATGTAAAAATAATTAAAATTAAATAAAAATAAAAACTTTCAAATTTTAAATTTGACTTGTAAGGGAGCACCCATGAGTCCTTTTTAGAAGATAGAAGATTAATACAGTTAGAAGTCCAGGCCTTTCAAAGTTTTGCCTACTATACACAGCCACTGTCTACTTTAATGCCACGGAGAAAGTCATTTGAAATGGACTTCTTTTTTGAAAAAAGGTTTATAAAATGTATTAATGTAAATTTTGAAGGAGGTTAAATCTTCAACTTATTTTTACTTAGAGCCAAGAAAATTACTCACCACTCAGGGGTCATTTGCTGTGTTCTCAAACATGTGCCAGTAATAAAAAGAGGAACAAGATGAAATAGCCCCAGTTTTCAAGGGACATGATGTTAAAAGGGGGAAAAGTTTGAAGAATGAACAGGAAGAGGAGACAAATATCTTCAAGAAAAGGCACTAAAATGCAAGATCTAACAATCAGAGAGACGTGGTATACTTTGAAAACATCAGAGACACAGGTATGACTCCACTAGGTTTTGTGGGAAGCAGGGAGCAAAGCATGCATGATATAATCTATACTAAGGGGTTTGGATTTTATCCTTGCTCTCCCTCCCTCACTGTGTACATATGTACTTAATTATAACATACATATGTTCATTACAAAGCTGGAAAATTAAATAATAAGATTAAAAATGTACAGATAACATTTGAAATTTCCCCATGGCTCAATACATGGATACATATTTCACTTGTGTATTATGCACATGGTACTTATTACATGTGCATACATTTTACAAAAATGAAATTAAATTGTTAACTATGCTTTATAACCATTTTTTACCCTGGTAGTATGTCATGAATATGATGGGAGAATTTAAATGGTAATAGGGGTGGGATATTATAATATAACTAGAGGCCCGATGCACAAAATTCGTACAAGAGTAGGCCTTTCTTTCCCCGGCTGCTGGCACCAGCTTCCCTCTGGCACCTGGGACCTGGGCTTCCCTTCCGTCTCTGGCTTCATCCGGAAGGTCATCTGGAAGGATGTCTGGTCTAATTAGCATATTACGCTTTTATTATTATAGATTATGATCTCCAAGTTTAAAAAAACATATAGAAGCTAGACTGGAGCCTGCTAACTCCAGTGGCAGGAGAGTAGGTTAGGAGACTATTATGAGTCTTCAGGGTGGAAGGTGAGGACTCCCTGCGTCAGGATGGTGGGGAAGAGGTCAGGATACAAGAGATGCATGGGAGAAAACCAAAAGCAGTAAAGGAGAGGAAAATATTTGGGTAATATTTGGAAATCTTTGTGCTAATGGATGGACAAATAAGAAGGAAAAAAGAGGATGTTTTATTAAGTGAGGTGAAGAAATAGGTGTTCATTTTAGTTGTCTAGCTCTAAAGGCTGTGGAATATGCAGGCAGACTGCCCAGTGAACAGTGGGATAACTTGCTTAGCTGTGGAATTCGGAAGAGAGAACGACTATTGTAACATTGATCAAAATACGATTTCTTGGAATCAGAGTAGCAGCCTTTGACTATTTACTCACTGGGAGTGACGAGAAACTGCCACGTCCACCTAGTGGTGATTTCCAATCTTTCTGGAATGACGAAGCTCTACGATTGCTTGCTCAACTTTGTGTGTCCTCTTTGCTACACCAGTGGGTATGGGCTTGGATCCCATTTTTTTGGCATAATAACCCAAATCCTTCACATTTAGGATCAGTTTCTCTCCCTGAGTGCCTCTCCCCTACTCTTTCCATAGCTTCCCCTATTCTAGCCACACACATCTACTTGCTGTCCCCCATGCTGTCACCCTAAGACACTTGGAAACCACACACAATTGTTACCTCTTATGAGAAACCATTTCTGGCCCCCATGCCCCTTCCTGACACAAAGAATTTTTACTTTCTTTGTTGTAATGCTATAACACTACATCTTTATCATAAATATTATACTCTAATTTAAGTACTTGTTTTTAGGTAGTTATACCTTCCTATTTAAGCTTCCTCAGATATATAGATCTCTATCTAGCTGTCTGTCTATCTATCTATCTATCTATCTATCATCTATCATCTACCTACCTTCCTACCTACCTACCTACCTACCTACCTAGGTATATATATTGTTCCATGATCTAGACCAGTGATGGCTAACTTTTGAGCTCGGCGTGTCAGCATTTTGAAAAACCCTAACTTAACTCTGGTACCGTGTCACATATAGAAATTTTTTGATATTTGCAACCATAGTAAAAGAAAGACTTACATTTTTGATATTTATTTTATATATTTAAATGCCATTTAACAAAGAAAAATCAACCAAAAAAATGAGTTCGCGTGTCACCTCTGACACGCATGTCATAGGTTCGCCATCACTGACAATAACATCGGCTAAATAAATATGGGCTTTAAGTCACTTTGGCCTCTGTTCAATATATTACATGTATCACGCCATATATTTAATCAAAACTAAATATCAATTCAATTCTCTCCCAGATTCTTGGCAGGTAATGATATTCCCATTAGAAATAAGAAAATCTGAAATTAGTTCAATTGTCTTATTGTGCTGTATATAAATTAACAGAGTACTTCCTTGTGCAAGTTTTTGTCAATGTGTTTTACAACTGGGCTGATTTAAAATTTTTACTTTAACTTATAATGTTGTAACTAATACCAGTGTTGATGAGGATGTGGGGAAACAGGCACTTTCATACATTGCTTGCTTGTCAAAGTAACTTGACAGAGTATATTATGGTTTAAAATTCTCATTTGATTTCATGTATTCTACTTCTAAAAATCTTTGATACAGAAATAAGAGTGCAAGTTTGCATGTAAAATGATTATTGTTATAGCAATATTAATAATAGCAAAGAATAAGAAACCATCCGAATGCCTGTCAATAACGGACTAAGTCAAAATAGTGCATTAACATAATGCAGTATTATGTGGCCTTTAAAAAGATGGAGGTAAATTTATATCTATTGAGCTGAAAAAATGTACATACATATTAAGATAGGGGATATAAGAAAGTATTAGAACACAGTTTCTATTTAAAAATACAAACACTGGTACTTGCTGCCTCCCACAATCACATCAAAATTACAACTAAAATACAGAACAACAATCCTTCAGAGCCACCTGAAATCTAAAGAATGGAAGTCCAACAGCTAGAGGAGTAAAGAAGAAAGCACATTGAGACTGGTAGGAGAGTCAGAGGTGTGGAACAGGCTGGTCCAACACCCACATGTGATGTATTTTTAATCAGGAGGGAAATCATCTCTGTGGAAGCCTCCTGTGAGGAGAAAGGGATCCCATTCTCACACCAGACCCCTCAGCCCAGGCTTCCAGGGCTGGGAAGAGAAGTCCCCATAACTTTGGGCTCTAAAAACCAGCGGGGATTGTGGCCACATGGAGGCTGTTGGAGTCCAATGCAATTCCTCTTAAAGGGCCAGCGCATGAACTTACATGGTCCAGCTCCCTCTGAGTTCCAGCTCTGGGGCAGTGGCTTGGGGGTATCCAGGAACATACAGGGAGAAACTGGATTGTCTGGCATCAGAGCAAGAACTCTGGGTTGGCTTTCTCCCAGACAGGGGTGCTCACAGGGGTCATTGTTCCTATGCTGAGAACCCCTCTGTTGCAGAGCTGATTAATGGCCATATCTGAGTTTTATCAGCCTCACACTGTTCACTCATCCCTGGTGATTCCCTGAGACTCTGTCCCATCCAATTTGTAGCCCCACCCAAGCTATTTGCAGAAGCTTTTCCATATGAATGGCCTGTCCTGGCTCAGGCTTCAGACTTTGATAAAATCTCTCAAACAAGCAGCAGCTGGCATCAATATGTCCCAAATCTATCAATAAAAGGTCCAAATCCCAGCACTAGCACCAGCCTGCCTTGGTTCACAGCTGGACCTTGCCTTGGCACTTCCTAGCCCAATATAAATAGTAGCCATCTGCACATCTCTCTGTAGCTCCTACCTGGTGGCCCCAGGCAGTGGCTGACTTTGCACCTCCCAGGAGGCCCCAGAGATAGTGCACCCAGTGGACAGCTGCAGACCATACCAGATTCCAACTCTACACATCCACAAGTGACACACTCAAGGGACAGACTCAGTGAGCACCAAAGCCCCACTGACACAGGTCCTGCTTCATAGGGACCTGCATAGCAGCTCTACCGCTGTAGTTACAGCTGGTCCTCATAGCCAATTTGCCTGGTCAATTCCTCCCACTGATGCCAACAGCATTCAAGGCTCAACTATAAGACTGTGCACACAGCTCACACAGGGGCACACCTAGAGTGCCCAACTCAGGTGATTGAGGATACTGAGCCACTGGGCCCTATAGGACACCTACTACACAAGGGCACTCTACCAATCCCAGGACATATAGCACCTCTACCTAATACATAGAAACAAACACAGGGAAGCAGACAAAATGCAGAGACCAAAAAAAAAGTCACAAATGAAAGAACTGAAGAAATCTCCAGAAAAAGGACTAAATGAAACGGAAACAAATGAACTACTAGATACAGAGTGCAAAACAATGGTTATAATGATGCTCAAGGATCTTAACAAGAGCTTCAAGGTACTTAGTGAGACTTTCAAGGATCTTAGTGAGAATTTCAAAGACTTGGAAAAGGACCAATAAGAAATTAAGCATATACTAACTGAAATAAAGAATAATTTATAGGGATTCAACAGTAGGGTAGAAGATTCTGAGAATCAAATCAATGATTTGGTATATGAAGAAGCAAAAAACACCCAATCAGAAGAGCAAAAAGAAAAAAAGAATAAAAAATATGAAGAATATGAAGATAGTGTAAGGAGCCTCTGGGACAACTTCAAGTTTACCAACATTTGTATTATGGGGCTGCTAGAAAGAGAATGGAGAAATCAAGATATTGAAAACCTATTTGAAGAAATAATGACAGAAAACTTTCCCTGCCTGGTGAAAGAAGTGTACTTACAAGTCCATGAAGTGCAGAAGTCCCAAACAAGAGGAACCCAAAGAAGCCCACACCAAGACACATCATAATTGAAATGCTAAAGGTTAATGACAAAGAGAAAATCTTAAAAGCAGCAAGAGAAAAAAGTAATTAGTTACCTACAAGGGAGTGCCTATAAGGCTGCCAGCTGATTTCTCAAGAGAAACTCTGTAGGCCAGAAGAAAGTGGCAAGAAATATTTAAAGTGATAAATAGCAAGGACTTACAACCAAGATTACTCTACCTAGCAAAGCTATCATTTAGAGTTGAAGGTCAGATAAAGAGCCCCACAGACAAAGCTAAAGGAGTTCATCACCACCAAACCAGTATTCCATGAAATACTGAAGAGTATTAAGAAAAGGAAGGAGAAGAAGAAGAAGAAGAAGATGATGAATCTCAGAAGGAAAGGGGAAGAGGGGAGGGGGAGAGTTTAACTAAAGAACTTATATGCATAAATGCATTACCTGTGGACACAGGCAATAAGGTGGTGAAGGCCTGGGGCAGGGTGGGAACTGGGTGTGGGGGGGTGATGGAGGGAAAAGGGGGACATATGTAATACTCTCAACAATAAGGATTTAAAAAATAACTTAAAAATAGATGTAGATTTGAATATAGACATGTCAATATCAATGTAGTCAAAATCTGAAAGGATTTGTTACTGTTATTGTTACACTCAGAGAGTAAGTATGGGTAAGTAGGATCAGACGAATGGAGAGCAGATTTTCACCAGTTTAGTTTTCTTAAATAGTGGTGGGATTACGAGTGATTTCTTCTTTATTCAGTGATACTAGTATTTTTCAGCTAATGAAAATAAAAAGAATAAGGCAAATTGGTATGTGTTAATCTATAAAGATATCCATAATACTGCAAGTGAAAAATGTAAATTATAAACAATAGAAGTTATTTTGAATTGTCTCATTTTGAGGTAAACATATGTAATATTTAAAAGGCTAGATATATCAGACTGTGATGTCTGGGGCAAGATTAAAAAGAACGTTCATGATTTGTTGTGTAGTTTTTTATTGTTTGGAATAAAAACAATAAAAATAGTAAAACAACCATTAATAAAAGGTTGTCATGATTTTGTTTTATACCCTAGATATGTTCTTTAAAACTTCTTTGCAAATTAATTTTTAGTAAGAAAATTTACATTTTAATTACATTTTAATGAGATCAGTAGAGTTTTTAATTATGCAAAATATTCTTCTGTGAAGTGAATATAATTTTTGTGTGTGATCTTAATATTCATGACTCCTGACTGTCCATTTTGGCCTACTTAAAGCTTGTTCTTCAGAGATTTAGAAGTCAAGGGTTCATAATTATCTGTTTAAAACTTAGCAGAGAAAAATGCCATTATTTTGCTTTACTAGCCCTCTCAGGGAAAGCGCCATGTCCTGTTTCTATGCATTCAGTATCTCTTTTCCTTTTTGAGGGCGGGGATTCATCTCCAGCAGTTGACGCTCATTTTAGCATCACTGTACAGTAGTCCCACCTTATCCTCGGTGATATATTCCAAGACCTCCAGCAGATGCCTGAAATTACTTGATAGTACCAAACACTATATTCATGGTGGGGCAATAGTAGGTTTACAGTTGTGAGTGTGTAAAACAGAGTTTATTCTTGTACTATTATTTATTATTATATATAAACTCCGTTTCAAATACAACTGTAAACCTACTTTTGCCTCACCCTGAATACGATGATTTTTTTTTCTTATACTTACGTGCAAACCTATGATAAAGTTTAATTTATAAATTAGGCCTACAAAGAGGTTAACAATAGTAACTAATAACAAAATATAACAATGATAACAATATACTGAGATCAAAGTTCTGTGAATGCCTGGGGGCCATTATTAAGTAAAACGAGGGTTACTTGAACACACGCACTGCAACACTGACCACCTTCGTGCATCTGAAAACCAGGACAGCTCCAAAGTGACTGACAGGCGGGGAGCCGCTGCAACGTGGACAGGGCGGACAAAGGCATCCTTCTGGGGGGGCTGGCTCCAGGCAACGTGGGATTTCATCGTGCCACTCAGAACGGTGAGCAATTTAAAACTCGTGAATTGTTTGTTGCTGGAATTTTCCGTTTGGACTGCGATTGACCGCGGGTAACTTCAACCACAGAAAGCAAAGTCATGGCTAAGGGGGGGCTACTGTAGTTTTGATTTCAAGATGAAAGAAGGCAGGTTACTGCTGCCCGTACTTGCAGGCAGGGAGCAGATGAGTGGATCTGCCCCACTTAAATCCTGAGACAGCAGCTGTCCAGCCCGTGACCCTGACAGGCACAGCCTTCTTTCTCACCAATGCTGAGGCCTACGTTTGTACCAAGTCAGCTTCTAGCAGCCTGTGTAAGGTAACAAGCTAATTGTTCCAGTAACTGGCAGTTTCCTATTGTTACCGACCCACGTTTTAAAGAGCCTTTTCGGTCCTGAATATTTAAAATACACTTGGATTGAACAAGTCACAGTGCCATGGGCCTTCAAAGTGAGCAAAGTGTTAGCTGTAACCCAGGGACCACAACAGGTGAATGCTTTTGAGAGATTCAAGAAAAGTAAGCAGAAGGAATGGTATTTCTTTATATAAAATTACATTTAATTCTACTCTCCATTTTAGGACAACTAAAAAATTATTTCAGTCTTATTTGGAGCTCAGTTTTCAGAAAGTAAAAATAAAAACAACAGTACCACAAACCTTTGAAAGTGTGAAGAAGAGTTTATATCCAAAAATACCTGATCTTTCTTTCTTTCTTTTTTCTTTGCTTACTTCCTTGTCAGAGGGAAGGGGTATGGGATAAGGGGAGGTAAAAGAGAAATAAATGGTGATGAAAGGGGACTTGACTTTGGGTGGTGAGCATGCAATACAATATACAGATGATGTATCGTAGAATTGTACACCTGAAACCTATATAATTTTATTAACAAATGTCACCCCGATAATTTTTTTAAAATACCAGAAAGTAGGCATTCCTAAATATCAACTAGAGAGTGACCAGAAAACCTTTCCACACTGTGAGAAGTGAACAAAGAATTCAGAATTACTCATAGGGCGAAAAACAAGAAAGGGGTCGAATAAATTAACTTACTCCAAAAGGAAGTGTTGCTTCATTGACAGATAAGTGAGGTGATAACATCCCAAGTTACAAAAAGTTTCCTATAATTTCTTATGTTTGATTTTTTGAGGGTCATGTTTCTAATGGTCTTAAAATGGACTTCTTGTGCTTAATAATGTATGCAACTTTAAGAAAAAAATCATTCAGAAAGGAAATATTTTTATTATTATACCTCTTAGTAGATACAGTCATGTAGTTTCTTAGTATTTGAAATCCATCTGAAATCTTCAATAACAAAAAGAACCTTATTAGAGTGGGCGACCTTTTCCTGAATTAATCATGAAATGAAACGGCATCCCAGACAAGAAAACCAATGTTTTATGGAGGTGGCCTGCAGCCCCCATTTGAATCGCCAAGACTAGGCAATGACCCTTTCCTTGGTTCTATTTATCTGACCGTTTTCTGTGGGAAAGGAACATTAACAGCCACATAAAGCTTCAGCACATGTTGCCCAGAAAGAACCATACAATCTGCTATTATTTCTGCCTGTAAATGACTACATGTCTAGCACTAGCCCGGGGTGGAATTGGCTGCCAGGAAACTTGACCTGCATCATGGGCTTAATGAAGCTGTAACTTTCTGTTTATAATTCTTTCCACTTTTAACCAGTATTGTATCCAGGGGAAATGAGATAATGTGCCTCTCCTTTTGAGATCATCGGGGCTACTGACCAGTCCTCTGTGACGGGACAAGCAACACCATCTGGACAGCGTCCAGGGACTGCGACCATGACCTGCTCTGCTCATGGCTCCGGAGGAGCCTCAGACCCGGCCCAGGTGGGCCGCCCAGGAGCTTCCCCCACGGGAGCAGAGTCTGCGATGGGGCTCCCTGTCTGTGTGCTGAGTGGCCGGCTTTGAACTCGATCTGTACAGAATTGCCTCCTGCCTTTTCCCAGAGGGCAATGAACAAGGCTGGGCCTTTGCAACACTCGAGTTAAGAGAAGTTTTTCTGCAGTGTCTCCAGCCTTTCTCTGGTCCCCTTTCTCATTCAGGCTACTTGGTAAACCTATTGATGGACTTTTAAGCTTCCCATCTGCTGAGTATCTAGGTCACCGCTAGAAAGCAAAGGATATTGTTATTCTTGTTCTCTAAACTGTAAGTGAACTTTAGTGTGTCTTTAAAGCCCCCTCTCCAGTTTGGGAACAAAGGGTTGAAAGCAGATATCACTATGAATGTGGAGGAAGTTTTAATTTTAGAGTCATGATTTCTTTTCCCGTGAGTGTCCTGAAACGTTGGGTCTTTGAGGAAGTACAGACGATGGTGAATCTCTTTAAGCTTCCTATGCTTCCCCTCCCTGAGAGTGGGGACTGAGGCCGGGATGAGAGCAGGTGTGGCTGTGGGAGTTGTGATGGGGAGGGGAATGTCTGTGCCTTTTTGACCCCATCTAGGACAGCCCCACGGCCTGGGCCAGCCCTGCCATCTATCCCCAACTAGCAAGCAGCTTCCCATCTTTCATTTCTTTCTTCCTTTTCTATTTCTTCCTCTATTCTTCTGTCCTTGAACACCCAACGTGAATGCTGTGGTGGTACAGCATGGACTACCAGCAGAGTAGAGGCCATGATGCAGGGGGCGCAGCTGTGAATAACAAAGGGGATGAAAAGATGGTCACATGGCCCCAGGAATCACAAGGATAGAGAAAGAATTATTTTTAAATATGGAGGTGACTTGTATGTTTGCTGACAGAGGAAGGAGGGAGCAGAAAGGGAGAGTTTGAAGAATAATGGATGGAGGAAGGCTTCAGGAGGGAAGAGGTAGTGAGGTTGGAGGGAAGTGGAGAGGTTAGCCTTTGAGAGAGGACAGCCCCTCCCTCAGAGAGAGGAGGAATCTGTGAAGGTGCAGAAGAATTTGGAGAAACTGGGTTCGCACCAGCTGACTTTGATCTTGTTAATGATCTGTTAGGGCACGAGGAGGAAAGCTTGAGGAGAATGGAAAAGATTTGGAATGGAGGATCAGGGCCTTTGGTGGTGGGCCAGGTGTGTCATCTTTATTTATGATGAGCTGCACATCAGCATGTCTTAAAATAGGAGCAACTGGTTTCAGAAATTAACAAAAGCCTAAACCCGAAGGAGAGAATAATTCTAGAAAAATGCCATCAGCATGTTTTGCATCAAGCATGTTTTATTTATTTTATTTTTTTCTGTTTAAGAAATCAGCTCTATTGAGTTGTACTTTATATACAACAAAACTCACCCATTTTTAAATGTATAGTGGGGTGAATGTGAAAATATGCACAATTGTCTACATGTTTTAAAAACGGACTGAACACACAGCCTTTCTAGAAGTGCTTTGGAACAGGTATCGGAAGACCTGGGTTATAGCACCAACGCAGCCACTTAATAGCTTAGCAGCCTTTGGCAAGGTCATCAAAATTTCCAAATCAGGTTCTCCATTTACAAAATGGGTATCCATTAAATCACTCGATAAATATTTATTGACTGCCCATGACATGCCAGGAGCTCTGTTAGGGATTCCAGGCACAATAGTAAACAAGACACTCTCTGTCCTCAAGTTTCCATTAGTCCAGGACGCGCTACCCTGCCTCCTTTAATGGGAGGGTCAGATGAGATAATATATACCAGCCCGTGTTTTGATCATTCTGGAGCCCAACTTTAGAAAAATAATCTGTAGAAAAGTAATTTTTTTTCTTAAAAAATAATACCCCATTGTGATCATAATCATAAAAATGATTACAGTTTCTGGATAGAAGACCCTTCCTCCAAGTAATGTCTCCTGGGACCTTCCTGCATGGCTTCCCAGTAGCCGTGGCAGCACCATCTCTCCCTGGGCAGCAGGGAGAGGGCTGGTGATATCCTCACCACGGTCTCATGTCCCCAGTGACTGGTGGCCCTGTTCCTGTGGCTGGCTCCTCTGAAGAGAGCAGTGCTAATTCCAGCAGGGGCACAACACAGAGCTCTCCCGCGGCCAAGTGTAAACCAGAAGAGCCCTTTGATCTTCAGCGGTGCATTCTTTGGGTGGTCAAGACTTTGGAAGGACAAGCTAAAAGAGGATGTCTGGGGATTGGAAGCCAGGTCAAAGGTAATGTTGGATAGAGGATTTCTGGGAGTAGAATTGAGGAAATTGCCTTTTCTTTTTGATGTTTAAGTCTAGGATAGATTAAAAAAATATTCCCTGACATGTAACCAGGAGTTCTGGGAAAGTCTGTCATTGGAGCCATGCCCACAGTCCTAATTTCTTTATACTATACCCAACTGTCTTCTGGGTTCTCAGTCTTGCTCTATATTTCCATTTTATCTAACATTTAAACACTGTCGTCAGCAGAGGACGTAGATTTCTAACACCAGGATATTTCCGACAAGGAAAAATAGAGGCTGCAGATTAGGCAAAGAGCAAAGGTAGGGAGGAAGATGAAACTAAGATTGCTTTACTTTCTGTTTTCTGTCTTTCTCTGAGAAGGACTGTTATCTATACGTGAATCCAGAAATTAGATTCTTAGAGAGAACTTACCAGGTAGGGGCATGGGCCAATGACCCCAATTAGGTGTGAGAAAAGCAGCCTAAAGCTGTGAAGACGGCCATTTTCTGGGCATTCATCTCTAAATAATCCATCTCAGTAAATCGTGATTTTGGAAATATCTGGGTAAAAAGTCTACTTCCCAGAGTTTCTTCGTTCACCAAGCTGTTGTTCTTGACCTTCCTGTCTATCTGACACACACCGCCTCCTGCCTCAGCTCTCGCTTTCTAAAAAACCTAAAGATTTATCTGCCTTTGGTAGAGGCAGAAACACCCGCATGCATTACAGTGAAGGTAGGTTTTTGTTTGTTAAATGTTGGCAAATGGTTCCCCGCCTTGCCTTGCTTAGCATTTTCCCACTGTTTCTGTTGTCCTTGCTGGTTCTTTGATTTACCTTGAATGTGACTGACTGCTTCGCAGTGAACCACCCTGACCTCGAATGCCTGGGGGGAGCTGCGGGGGCTTCCTGCTGTCAGTCCTGGCACTGCTCCCCTCACGGTCCTCTCCTCAATCACTCCAACCTGCTGGTGTAATGTGTTTCTCTTCTTGGGCTCAGAAAGTCCATTTCTTTTCGAGTTCTCTCCTCTGCATTGGTCTCTAGCAAACTTTCTGTTCAATTCAATCCCACAAATAGTTACCGGTCATTGCGCTTGGGCCAGTGTGCGATGGCAATGTGAATGATTCTATCTCTTTTTCCCCCCAAGGAACTTACACACCTTTAGGGTAGACAGCCAAGCACAGGATGCACCAAATGCTGTAACAGAGATTCCACCAGACGCACTGGAGGAGAATTAACGGAAGATACACCCACATCCCCACGAAGGCCTCCCAGGACCTCTCTATTTTGCTTCTTTCCAACTTCTAAATTCCTACATCACTTATTTTGGGCTTAAGTCAGCATTTTCCACAGTGTATTGCTGGTAACATTAGACCCAAGAGATGCTCTGTGAAAAAACGATTTCATGATCAATTAAGAATAGGAAATATCGTACACACATTCTCTTCCTGGAAATCCACAATGTACACCCGCACATCTGAGGTTTTCACGAGCAGAGGAGAAGAAAATTTGTTTAACCCCAAATATTCCAATCCTATGTAATCACACCTTACTTTTAGTATGATGATACCTTATAAGGATAAGACCATACTCTTGGAATTATTCCTTCATTCATTACATGGTAAGCATGAAAATACCACAAAACTCCATTTGTTTGAAAGATCTTATTTTTATTTTTTTTAAGGTAAATAGTCCTTGTCTTTTAAAAGTTAATTTTAGAGAGAGGAAGAGAGAAAGAGAGAGAGAGAAAGAAAGAGAGAGAAAAACATTGATTGGTGGCTCCCCCTACCTTTCTCCTGTGGCATGCACCCTGACTGGGTATGTGCCCTGATCAGGAATCGAACTTGCCACCTTTCAGGGCAAGGCTCCAAACAACTGAGCCACACCAGCCAGGGAAGCATGATTTTATTTTTATCACCATGAAAAAGACCTTTCATGCTAATTCAATTTTAAAATGCCAGAGTTGTGCTGTCCAATATGGTAGTCATCAGCCACATATAGCTTATTTTAGTTGAGATGCATCATGGTGTAAAATACAAACTGGATTTGAAAAACAAAATAAAAAAGAATGTAAAATATATCATTACTGATTACATATTTAAATAATTGGGGTATGTTTTGTTTAAAAACCATATTAAAATTAACTTGGTCTCTTTTTATTTATAAAAATTTATGGTATAAAAGAGCAAAGCAACAATTGGTAAGTACAATTGACCATCACCAAAAATAGACAACTACATACATTGTAAAAATAGTTAAAGAACTGGCATTTCAATTATTTTGCTGACATGTTTATGAGAATATGTGATCGCTCTTTCCTTTAAATTAGACGGTTTGAAAAATTAACTTCACCTCATCCTTTTAACTTTTTAAAATGTGGTTACTAGGAAATTTAAAATTACACATGTAGCTCCCATTATCTTTTTATTGGATGCCACTAGCTTAGAAATGAGGAATTGTATCTTTCCTATGTTTTGTATTTTCCTATGGTACACAGAAAGATGCTATGAAGACTCTCTCAAGATATTTAAAACATTCTTGTTGATTGAATTAATTTGCTTGACAAGTTTGGGATTTGGTTGGGAAAACCAGTGAATTGAATCTTACTTCCTAAGGTGTTCATGCTCTGACTCATTATAAACCCTGTGTGGACTGTTCCTGTTGTCCATTCTCTTCTTCAGCCCATAAATCCCAGAACATGTCTCAGAGCATATCCTGACCATTTGAGACCCTCTTGTTAGGCTCTTGGTAGCTCCCCTATCAGAATGCTCATATGCACTTGTAATCCCTATTTCAGCACAATCATTCAGTGAATTTCAATAGTTTTTTCTAGGCATTTACAGACTGTGGAGTTATTCCCTGCTAGTGAATCTGTATTGACTGAATGAATGACCCTTGTTTCTCATAACCCAGACTCCTACTCCTTGGCAGGTAAGGGTAAAAAACAGAGGTTAAAATCTCCACTGTTACCACACTTGCTTCAAGAGAATCTTCACAGATGTGTCCTGACCACTGAAGGTCCATGTAATAAAAAAATTAGGAAGTAACTGAGTTAGATCATGTTTTCAGTTACTGATAGAAAATACATCCTATATAATAAGAGGGTAATCTACGCTAATACAAGACAAAGATGCTAATTGACCATAACTTTGCTACACCCAAGCCACTCCCACCAGCCAATCAGAGAGACTAGATGCAAATTAACCCAACCAAGATGGCAGCCGGCAGCCAGGAGCTGGAGCAAGCAGAAGGCTTGGTTGCCCTGGCGATGGAGGAAGCCAAGCTTCCTGCCTGCTCTGGCCGGCTGTGGCCTCCCCAAAAGGC
>NW_006285795.1:849749-885235 GCF_000327345.1 Myotis davidii
TGGAGCTGGAGCAAGCAGGAGGCCTGGTTGCCCCAGCGATGGAGGAAGCCAAGCTTCCCGCCAGCCCTGAGCCAGCTGAGGCCTCCGCTCATGGCAACAAAGGTTCAATTACAGAAGACAAATAAATCCCAGATACCTGCTTCTAGCCAGTCTCCACTGGGAGCTTGGGTGGCTGGGGGTTGTGGCCAGCCTGCAAACAGCCATCAGCCCCTCACCCAGGCTGGCCACACCCTCATGGGGTGAGGGTACCCACTGGGGGCCTTGGCCATCCTGCAAACAGCCACCAGACTCTCACCCAGACTGGCCAGGCACCCCAGCAGGGACCCCTACCCTGAAGGGGCCTTGGCCAGCCTGCAAACAGCCATCAGCTCCTCACTCAGGCTGGCCAGGCACCCCAGCAGGGACCCCTACCCTGAAGGGGCCTTGGCCAGCCTGCAAACAGCCATCAGCTCCTCACTCAGGCTGGCCAGGCACCCCAGCAGGGACCCCTACCCTGAAGGGGCCTTGGCCAGCCTGCAAACAGCCATCAGCTCCTCACTCAGGCTGGCCAGGCACCCCAGCAGGGACCCCTACCCTGAAGGGGCCTTGGCCAGCCTGCAAACAGCCATCAGCTCCTCACTCAGGCTGGCCAGGCACCCCAGCAGGGACCCCTACCCTGAAGGGGCCTTGGCCAGCCTGCAAACAGCCATCAGCTCCTCACTCAGGCTGGCCAGGCACCCCAGCAGGGACCCCACCCTGATCCAGGACACCCTTCAGGGCAAACCAGCCAGCCCCCACCCATGCCCCAGCCCTCTATCCTATATAATAAAAGGGTAATGTGCAAATAAACCGAACGGCAGAACAACCAAACAACCAATCAAAGTGTAATATGTTAATGATATGCTAAGGATTCTCAACCACTCACTATGATGTGACGTGCACTGACCACCAGGGGGCAGACAGTCAACTGGTCTACTAGTCGCTATGACGTGCACTGACCACCAGGAGGCAAATGCTCTGACTGGTAGGTTAGTTTGCTGCTGGGGTCTGGCCTGAGTAAAATGAGCTGGACACACCCTGGAGCCCTCCCTCAGTCCCTCTCTGGCCGGATCGTGCACCAGCGGGGTCCCTCAGCCTGGTCTGCACCCTCTAGCAATCCAGGACCCCTCAGGGGATGTCGAAGAGCTGGTTTCAGCCCGATCCCGCGGGCCACTCCCCTTAGGAGGGCGCCGAACGCAGGGCTCATGGCTGGCAAGTGGGGCCGGGATGAATAGGAGCGGCAGGTAGGAGCTGCAGGCAGCGTTGGACTGTGGGTTAGCCAGATCCCTGCAGCCACCCAGGGGAATTACACCTGTGCACGAATTTGTGCACCAGCCCTCTAGTTTGAGATAAAATCACACACTTTGATGTCATGCCACATCTGTAATATAACTATGCCAGTGAGTGGTATCTTGTAAGCACCTGTATTTATAACCAGGTAAAGAGTCTGAAAGCAACTGTATTTCACCTGAGCATATAGAACAGCCTCTAACCAGGTGAATTCCAGAGACTGGTGAGAAGGCAGCCCTATTGGCAGCTGATGAGAAAGTTGCATCGAGAGGAAATAAGCAGGGCCGGGCAACACTCTCCAAGGCATGAGTCAGAGTAAAAAAACAGAAAAACAACACCATGGAAAATAAACTGCAGATGCTTTCAATCATACGCCAATGTGTCCGCTCCACTCACACTGGCCATGGGAGAAGCATTATAATGGAAATGGATCGGACATACTCCTCTTTCATGAGAAGCACAGCCTGTACACAAGCAACCATACTGAGCTTTCACTTAAGAAGTGACATCGAAGCATGCAATGGACTGACATATTTCAGAGGGAAGGGGGATGGAGGGGAAGAGATTAACTCAGTGGTTCTCAACCTGTGGGTCGCAACCCCTTTGACGGTCGAACAACCCTTTCACAGGGGTCGCCTAAGACCATCCTGCATATCAACTATTTACATTACGATTCATAACAGTAGCAACATTACAGTTATGAAGTAGCAACGTAAATAATTTTATGGTTGGGTCACAACATGAGGAACTGTATTTAAAGGGCCAGAAGGTTGAGAACCACTGGATTAACCAATGAATTTATAGGCATATATGTATATCCCATGGGCAGACAATAATGGGGAGAAAGTCTTGGGGGTGAGGAGGAGGAGGTCAATGAGGGGGAAAAGGGACATCTGTAATACTTTTGACAATACAGATAAATTTAAAAAAAGAAAAAAACATAAGAGACAGAAAGCCATGGAGAAAGATGTAGCCCATGACATTCAGGAGTTTGTATGCGAACAATGAGGTTTCTTATTTTTGTCTGGACAATCCTATGGGGTCTTGGAGATTTTCTGTTTATAGATGCCAAGAGGTAGGGTATTGGGGATTTTTTCTCCTTAAATAATAAAATAATGTACTGGAACCAGCTTGCCTTTTGCATATAACTGTTATCCCCAAACACTATTTTCTGAATTTTTAAAATTATACTTGTATTCCAAGCTGTAGCAGTCTTTCTCCTTTGCAATCCAATCAGAGACTTGTTAGACTTAAATTCTGAAATGCAGTTCTGAACATATCTCCCCAATATTAATATTCCATCAAGGATTTCCTGTTGACCTTCCACAAAAGCCACACTCTTTAGCCTCACCGTTAGGGTTTGCCATTTGGCTCAATCTGCTACTCTGGCCTTATCAGCCATGATCAATTCTGTACCCTCCACAGATTGGCAGTTCGGGCGGCTTACTTCTCCACTCCTGTGGCCTGGCAGGCCCAGCCTCCAACTCAGCACATCCAGCTCATACCCAATATCCAAGTTCAGCCCACATTGGTTTTCCCAATGGCTGGGAGGCTCCAACCTCTGGTCCTTCAGCAGTTTTCTAAACATTCTCCTTCCTGTATCCATCCCTACACACACACACACACGAATGGAAACAATTCTTCCTCCGGGATTGAATCCCAGCTCTGCCAATCACCAGCTATGTGACCCTGGCTGTCACTCAATATCTCTGTCCCTCCATTTCCTCAGGTATAAAAATCAGGGTAACAACAGCATCTACTTCATAAGGTTGTTGTGAGAAATAAAGGAGTTCCCATAAAGTGCCATTTGTAAGGGATCTACTATTAAGTAGTAGTAGTGGTCATAGTAAAGGTATTAGTGGTATTATTATTTTTTGGTTATTTATTTTTTCATTTTTGTTCATACATTTATTCTTTATTGTTTAAAGTATTACATATGTCTCCTTTTTCCCCCATTGACCTTTCCCCAGCCACTCCCACCCCCCAGCACATGCCCTCACCCCTCTAAGTGTCTGTGTCCATTGGTTATGCTTATATGCATACATACAAGTCCTTTGGTTGATCTCTTATCCTCCTCCCCACCCCCCGCCACCAACCCTCCTCTGCCTTCCCACTGAGATTTGACGGTCTTATTTATTTTTTTAATCCTCACTGGAGGATATTTTTCCTATTTATTATTACTATTATTATTACATATTTTTTAGAGAAAGTGGAGGAGATGGAGGAGGGGGATAGAGAACCATCAATGTGAGAGAAACATTGATTGGTTGCCTCCCGCATGCACCCTGACCAGGGCCAGGGATCTAGCCTGTAACTGAGGTATGTGCCCTTCACTGGGAATCGAACCCGACACCCTTTGGTGCAAAGGCTGGTGCTCTAACCATTGAGCAACCAGCCAGGGCTGTTATTATTTTTGTATCCCTGACAGCACTTCCTGTGATCTCCTATCAGAGGTGGGCAAACTTTTTGACTCGAGGGCCACAATGGGTTCTTAAACTGGACCGGAGGGCTGGAACAAAAGCATGGATGGAGTGTTTGTGTGCACTAATATAAATTCAAAGTAAACATCATTACATAAAAGGGTACGGTCTTTTTTTTTTTAGTTTTATTCATTTCAAATGGGCCGGATCCGGCCCGCGGGCCATAGTTTGCCCACGGCTGTCCTACATTGTACACAATCAATAAACATTTGTAGAATAAAAGAATAAATAAAGAAACATAGAGGAAGACAATTTAAAGTGAGAATCAATGCATGCATTTGTTATTAAACTTAAAAACCGCTGCCCTGGCCGGTTTGGCTCAGTGTATAGAGTGCCTTGGTTGTGGGCTCAGTCCCCAGTAGGGGGCGTGCAGGAGGCAGCCGATCAATGATTCTCTCATCACTGATGTTTCTATCTCTCTCTTCCTCTCCCTTCCTCTCTGAAATCAATAAAAATATATTTAAAAAAATAAAATAAAAAACTGCTTTGGGAATTCACTCTTAACAAAGTCACTACTTCCTAGAAAATAAACTATAAATATTTGCAAAGGAAAATTAAATACAACGATTGCTGGTAATTTGCAGTCTCACTACTTTTTGAAAATGCGCATGTTAGTATGCAAGCCTGGAGAAGCAAAAATTAACCTTACTGCATATTTGGTATGCCTAAACTGTAACAGACTCACACGAAATGAAAACCGAGTTCAGATAAGGCTAAATGACAATGGAATGGAGATGTTTTAAACTTTCCAGAGTGCTTCTCTGCCCACTATCTCATTAAAGCTTTCTTGCACTAATGAGCTAGACTTGTAGAAAAGGGTTTAAAAATAAAACTTGAAAAAAATGTAAGCGTGATCTTAGGTGTGGCCATGTCTATTCTTACCTCTCAGTGTAGAGTAGTAGCTCTGGGGCTGGAGCTTCGGTCTTTGAAAATCAATCAAATCGCGGAGGAGAGCAGCTGCCGCTCAGCTGCAGTGCTGTTCCCTGCTGTCTTATAACTATGTCCGCACTAAATTTAACAGGTCCCCAGCCTCCTTTTTAATTCTCACAGCTGGGAGACAAGACTCTCCGGCCAAATCTATTTTCCTAGAGTACCTACAAATCTGTCCTCTAATAATTTATTGTCTCAGCTATCATGGTCTCTAACCAAGCTCTAATAGATTTTGCTGCAATAGTTGCTGTCTTAATCAGAGAAGATGATTTTCTGGGTTTCTGAATCGTGTTCTTTTTCAAAAGCTCCTGATTAAACATTTGCCTTAGGGTTGCAAGGAGCCAGAGGGTGCGATGGAGGCTGCTGGCTCACAGAGCCGCAGTCTGCAGGAAGCTGTCACACAAGGCCCGCAACAGTCTGCAGGAAGCTAGTGCCAGCTGAGCAGACTGAAGTTGCACTTCACCCCAGCTCCTGGCCACAGACACTCACAGAACCTTCCCCCCACCATCTTGTCCAGCAGGACTGTTCCAGAGGGCTCCAGCAAAATTCCTCCCTGATCCCCACACCCCAAAGCAGCTAAATGATGTCTGAAAACTGAATGACATGCTTGGCAAAGGAATGTATTTTACCACGAGACAGCGCTTACGACTGAGTTTACTTTGGCCCATTCAACCAGCAGACCCACTAAACACCATCTCCCCCTGCCTTCTAGGAAAACGGCAATTGAAGCCACACATCGCTTTACATACTACACTCATGTCACCAAAACAACTGCCAAACAACACAACGGGGCTTCCTGTTCCCCGGGAAAGCCTACTCGCCACCGTCAATTTATGGCAGGTCCATGAGAACAGGCCAACTGAGAACACCAACCGAATTTGAGGTCTCCTTAGAAGTCAAGACACCAGGCATAAGCAGTGAGCAGTGTTTTTGAGAGAAAAACAACCTTACCTTTACATATTTGTTTTATAAAGAAGATAAATGATTTCTTCAAAATTCATAGCTGTCTGGCTGTCCTTCAAGTTTCTTAGATACATATGCAAATTTCCCTTTCCCTCCATTGGTTATTACCAGGTGGCTAGAAGTGGAAATATTCCTGAGGTAAATTTAGTTCCTATTGGTCCCAGACTTGCCCAAACTTTTCCACATTTGGCTCCAGAGCAAACATTTAAAGCAAACATTTTCAGCTAGCATAAGTGTGCTAGATGTACTTCTCCTTTGACCTAAAGGGATCATATTTTTTATAAAATTAAGTCTCTACTTGAATTATCAACATTATGTTGATGTACCATCAACCACTAGACAAAGGATTTGTACTTTATTTTGATAAGGGTTACTGTATAGTAAAAGTTCCTCCACATCATCTCCAAAAAAGGAGATTAATTCGACTATGAAAGAAAAAAGGAAAAAATATTTTTAATGCATGCATCTTCACAATCAGGTTATTAACTCTACATAAGGATTTCCTAGGTTAATATCGTAGATATCTGCACAGATAGTTTATTAAGTTTATGAAATGGGTCCAAGGTCTTATGTGTTTTTATTTATATCTACTAACTTAAAAGACTAATCAATAAAAACAGGAGACTGTCTTGTATATTGTAGTATACTAAGAAGAAATACCTCCCATTGGTAGAAAAACTAATAAAAAGGATATAACAGATCATTTTAATTCTCCACTAATGGAATTCATAAGTTTAGAACTACTTTTCCTTTATGAGATAATAGGAAGTCCCAAAACACAAACGAATTAGGATTCATTTCTGTTCTTCACACTATATTACATTTTCTAATAAGCAGCGAGGCACACTTCATTGAAAAGCTTGACAGAGTTAATAGGGAAAAAAACCCCAAACCATGTACAGCTGGTAATCGGAATGGTCATCAGTCACAGTTTTACTATGTGGAGACAATATATGCTCTGCCTCAATGACCTGAACAACAGGTATAATAAGTTCATAGCTTAGCCTGGGGTAACTAATTGTTTTTAATCAGTGTTATTCAGGTAGTGCCTGAACATTCGTTACTATTGTCATTTAAACATATATTATAGTCCGTGCTTTCTCATCCATGTAACAGAGGCTCAGCCTGCACGGATAAATGAATCCCACAAGTGTTCATTTTAACCCATATTATAAGAAAATAGATCTGATTTATTTCAGAGACTTTATTCCAGGGAGTTCATATTCTTGTATTCAGTTTGACTTATCTGTGGAAATTTGATATAAATCAGAACTAGGATTAAATCTTAACTCTACCACCACCCTGGGCATGTTACTGCTCTTTCAGAACCTTACGTCTCTCACCTCTACGGCACGTTAATAACACATCTGTCTGGGGCTGTTGCGAGCGATGTCTGTAAAGCACCTAGTCAGGCCTGACACCCTTGGTGCTCAGGAAATGAAGGTCTTGCAGGGTCCCTACCATCCCTCCGCTCTGAGTCTCCCCGCCATCCGTTTGTGTGCAGCCCATGCTTCAGAATCACGGAGCCCATCATGTCATAGCTGACATTTTCAGAGGATGCATGAGAAGGCAAAGAAATGAAAGACGAAGTTGAGTTACTGTGATTTTGATAGTATTAGTGGAAATGACCCAAAACACATCCACACGAAAGAAAGAAAAGCTTCCACGTTCACCAAACAAGCCTTAGAGGTACCAGGGTACTATCCATGGTTGATTTTCTTCAACTAAAGTGGCCTAGCTTGTTCACATTTTCCATCATTTAGTTTGGTACCTTTAAGATCATGTTGGCCAGTCTAACCGCTCTCACATTTCACTTTTGGTTCTTTGACTCTTAATTTTTTTTTTTTTATCAAACATTTGTTCGTACGCATTGTGAAAACAAATTGAAATGAACCGTAGTGGTGGCTAACATGGAAACCAGACATCTGACTGAGTCAGAGGAGGTCTTTTTGGGTAACCCCAAATTCCATGTCTCTGCGTATTTCAGTCCCTTTGTCAACTTATTAAATGAAAAATGAAAGAGATCAGATGAACAGAATAAAAATTAATCGATCTTAAGAGTCTATCTATATGTGCTTGGTCATACCCAAGATCCAAAAGGAAACTTGATCTAAGTGTTGAAAACTGTGGTGTCTTAGAATGATTTTACTTAATAAAGTTCCCAGAAGATACATGGTCGAGCCTTGTCAGAAAGTCAGCAAGAAGCGCTGTGCTTCTGAGCTGAAAACATTAACATCTTATCGATTTTGTTCATTTCTAAATTTTGATGTTAAGTGTACGTTCTTTGTCATCAGGCACGAACATTTATTTGTTTGTTTTAAAGCACGTATTTTGTATCTAGACACAGAAATGAAGAAAAGGTAATTTTTCCTGAAATTTTCTTTATCCTTTCATTCTTCTACAGCCCTGACTCCCACCAAGTCCACTGCAGTTACACAAATTTAAACACAATGCACCGAACATTTAATGTACAATATGAAGCCATGTGAAGGATATAGAGAATAAGATAAGGGTAGCCCTGGTACTAAAGGAACTTGTCACTTGATTTCAGGAAGTACATATACAAAGCAACACATAAACCCATGTATAGCATCCAACATATACACAACATGTATACATACTCTGCTAGAGGAGCGACTGGGGAAATGGTGAAAGAATGAGATGACATGGCAAGTGCCGATGACACTTAGAAATAGCCAATCGATGCGCCAGTTAACAGTTGCAAACTCAAATATAATGTTGAAGCTTAAAGAGATATTCTTCTCCCCAATTTCATTCTTCTCTGCTTCTGGCACTCTGATTTACTCGTAAGACTAGAATCAGGATCACCATATAAGGTATTTTCAATGTATGCAAAGGTCCACTGATATATTATTATTCTTTATCTAGAAAATCTCTTTGTTGACTGCATCTAGACAAGAGATCAAACAACATTTGACTAAAATATTTCTTGTGGCTCTAACCGTGGTGTTATTTTGTTGTTATACCAGGGAAATAACGTTGAAGGAAAGTGTACAAATTAAATTGTTCAAATAATAGTGTTTCCTTTTGTCTTTATACCATCTTTTTCCGTTTCTGTGATGAGGGTGCCAATTAAACATATGTTTTGATTGAGGTCTGAAACTGATATACCTCCCAGAGTTTTGGACCCAAAACTCAATGAAAAAGAACCACAGAGGCATGCAACCAATAACCCAAATTTGAGTGAATTAGAGCTATTCTGTTTTGCCACACTAGTCAGAAAGCCACAGGCATTCCACCACCCCAAAAGGGTCTGGAAAACTAACAGAAAATATAAAACGGAACGCAGATTGTACATAATTATGCTGCTGCATTCTTACTTCCACAACCATCGAAAGAACCCTATTGCAATTCAAAGGCTTCCCTTGCAACAAGAATAGCCTCTCTAATAACAATTTTGACATAGTTCTTCACTCAGCAAATTTTTAATACGCCTTTAAAAATTCATCCTAAAAAAATACAACTCATTTTTTTTCTTTTGTATTTTTTACACTGAAGAAATAGGGATGTGTTGAAGACTTTTAGGAATTCATTAATGCTTTTTTTCACATTAATTCATTTTATTTCATAAATGTTTATAGGGAAAGTCAACTACATCAAGACAATTCATTGCATACTGAAGACGTATCAGGAAATTCATAGCTGGTGAGAGAAATCCTTATAATAGTGTGATGTGTGCTCTGTAATAGGTTTTAAAAAAAAGGTAACCTCAGGAAGCCTGAAGGATTTCAGGATGAGGGCCTAGGACAGATGAAGTCAAACTGAATGTGCTTGGCAGGAAAGCTGACAGCACTTGTAAAAGAATGGCGGATTAGAGGACATAATAGTAAGACGAGGTGACCGGAAGTTGAGGCACAAGATGGGAATTGGACCACGGTCCACCCTATAAGAAAACTAGATTGTATCTCCAAGGCACGAGGAGCAAGAGACTATGGACAGAAAAGTTTTGTACCTTAGAAAAATTATTTCATTGCCTAGGATGTTGTGAGATGAGAAATAGAAATGTGTGTCAGAAGTCCAGGTGAGAAATACTAAAGATAAAATTCTAAAGATATGAAAGACGTGGAAAAGAAAGAATTTGGTGATCAGTTACGTATAAGGGAGAGGCAGAGGGAACAAAACACCACCAATAATCTCAAACTAGTTTTCCTCAGTATAATTTTTATATATTTTTTTTCTGTATAGAACTGCAAGAATATGACTTTACAGCTTGATTTCAGTGAAACTCACAGTAATCTTAGAGGTAGACAAAAATGAAGATTTGCCCAGCCTGTCTGAGATCCTTCGTAAAGAGACACTCATTGTATACATTGTTTGGGTATAGAAATTAACATTAGCCTTTCTTTGACCTTCGACAATAATGAGTAATGCTTTTCTGTCAACATAATGAGTTTCAGTGCATACATTCCATGAGATAAAGTACCAAGGTCCAGCACTTGAACTTTCTCAAGCACACTGCACTGCTTTTCATCTTTACTCTGATGTCCTTTATGCCAAGGTGTACCCTACCCCTCAGCTTCCCTTCTACCAGTTCTTAAAGATAATCTCAGATGTCACTTCCTCCAAGAAGTCTCCCCGAATACACTGACATCAATGCTTTACATTGTAGAGTGCAGGATATAGGCTCATCATGTCCTTTGCTCACTAGAACATGAATTTCATTATAAATCTGTAAACTATTTGTTAATCTCTGAAAACCGTATCTTACCTTTTTCTCGTGCTCAGTGTTTTTAGAGGACTTTGGGTTTAGTTTCTATTCCAAACGGTGGCAAAAAGTATGCATCAACAGTTACTTTTACCCCAAGTACCTATCCTCTGGGATTTGGGAATATTTTATGCATTCCTTCCATTCTCTTTCTTTAAGGCCACATGACCCTTACCATCAACTGACCTTGACATTTACAAGCTAAAGGAACCAATATTGCCAGACAGGCTTTAAAATTCAGCAATGACTTGGGAGGGCAAAAATCTGATTTGTATGTGGGTGACTTTTATAAACGAATTTGTATTTTAACTCACCAAGATTTAATAAAATCCTGCCATCACATTCAGTTTTCAGACTTTAGATGTTTGTAATATATTGTAGAATAATTCAGAGCTGATTTCACTTTCAGAGTTTGAAAGACTATATTATCTGAGAAAGTTTTCAATCGTCAGAAAAGTATGTACAGTACATTTCTCTGATAATAGGAAATAAAAGTGGGAGAATTAAAAATATTCTTTAAAATATTATCTGCTTATTGATTTTCCTAGTTTTCTTGAGTCTAGAAAAACATTGTCTATCTAGTTTTTCTAAAGATAGAATTGCAATTAGTCACACACAAAAACCACATGGTGTCTGGAAAACACAGAACCGGAAGTGAGAAAAATCTTGACCTTTGCCCTACTTGTCACAAGTTACTTTGTTAGCTTCTCTTGGACTTTAAATGACCTTGTGAAGCTACGAAAGAATAAAGTTGTCTATATGTTGCTTGACCACTTCTAAGACATTTCCTCAAACTTTACTTACAGTAGCAGATACATAGATAACGGCTGAATACACACAAACACACAAATCTTTTTTTTTTCACACAAATCTTATAAAAACTAAGTCAGATCATGCTGAGCCTTTTCTCAAAACCATCCACCCTTTTCTTTGCCCCCTAGTAACATCTATCCTTTAGCATTGTCTACAAGGCTTTTCACTGTCTCCATTCCCCAACATCCCTGTGCCCATCTCATTCTCTTTGTCTCTCTCCTATCCTCCTCAGTCCCTCTGCTGGAGTCACTCTGCTCCCCTACCTACTGTTCTGCAAACCATCAAGATTGCTCACCACAGGCCTTTGCACCTGCGGTTCCTTCTGCCTGGGATGCTCTTCCCTCTGTCACTTCTGTCAGGTCTCTGCTCACCTGCCACCTCATCACAGAGACTTCTCTGACCAACTATTAAAACACACCCTTCTCACTGTCTGTCCTTCTACCTGCTTGATCTTTCTTGATAACACCTATCACTATCTGTTATACTCTATACTTGTAAAAAAAAATTAAATATCTCTTCAACCCAAATGTAAATTTCAAGAAAGCAAGGATTTTGACTGTTTTCGTTTACTGCCTGATTCTTGCCCACTGTTATTGCCTAGTGTCTATAATAGTGCCTGATATTTAATAAGCACTCAATAATTATTGATTTACTGGTAGGATGAACAAATAAATCTTTACATCTATATTCTATAATATACAGCTTATAAAAAAAAACGTAAAGCCATGGCCAAGACCAATCTCATTTTCTTTCCAAAATGTGTAGGCATTTAAAAAGTTACGCATGGATAAACTCCTTATTTTTCATAAATTATAAAGCATTGTGGCTAAATTACTTTTGCTAACAATCTTTGATCTTATGGGACTTTTCCATACTGAGTTCAAAATATCTTTCATAAATAAAAAAAAGGCTGTCTTGGAGCATAGAAAATGGTAGAAGTGAAGGTAAAATTGAATTGTCACATATTATGTGACAATATGTACTTAGGCCTGGGGAATGCCTGAGATTTCCCATAATATGTGCCAATTTCTCTTAGAATTTCCTGAGATAATCACACAAGGGGTGGTGGCAAATGAGGACCAAGGAGACTGTTGCCTGGGCTTCTCTGTGCCCCAGTTTCCTTGAGTAAATGGAGCACTTTATACACTCAGATGCAAGGAGCAACGTCTCTCCCCACCAAGACCAGATCCCAATCTTATCATCTTTCCACCCTCCCGCCAATGAGATAACAGAGCCCTGAATCACACTTAAGATGAGAACTTTTCTGCCTCATCTTACTCTGTTTCTCTCCTATTCTTTTTTAAAAAATATCTTTATTGATCTCAGACAGGGAGAGAGAGGGAGAGAGAGAGAGAAATGTCAATGATGAGAGAGAATCATCAATCAGCTGCCTTCTGTGGGCACGCACACACACACACACACACACACACACACACACACACACACACACGGGATGGAGCCCACAACCCTGGCAAGTGCCTTGACCGGGGACTCAAACTATGACCTGGTTAATAGGTGGATGCTCAACCATTGAGCTGTACGGGCTAGACTCTCCTATTCTATCTTGGCTTTGAGATGCTATATTCTCCTGATTTTCTTTCTTCATCTTTGCCCAACTTTTCTACCTCTTCTCTGGTTCCTCCCTTCCCCCCATCTCTATAAGATAATCTATAATCTTCTAGGCTCGATTTTTGGATTTCTTATCTTTTCTCCTTACAAATGCTCAATCTCTCTAGGAAGTGTCATCCATCCCCACGAATTTATTTCTGATGTTTTATTTGTAGAAAAGTTCAAACAAAACAAAAATAGATTAAATAGTATATTGATCAGCCACCTTCAATAATTAGCAGCATGTAACCAATCTTATTTTATCTAAATCCCCACTCCCTGATCTCATGGATTATCGTAAAGCCATTTCCAAACCATCATGTCATTTTATCTGTAAATCCTCACTGCGTATCTGTAAAAAAAATACTTTCCTTTAAGTAAAATACATGATCAAATTTAGAAAAATTAATAATTCTTTAATCTCAGTAAATATCCAGTGTTTATTGTTCTCGAAATAAAAATATGTTAAATTTATTTCTTTAAAAAATTTATTGAATTTACTGGGGTGACATTGGTTAATAAAATTATATAGGTTTCAAGTGTACAATTCTATAATATATATATAATATATATATTGTATTGTGTGTTTACCACCCAAAGTCATGTCTCCTTCTGTCACCATTTATCCCTTTTTACCCTCTTCTACCTCCCCCCAAAACAATATTGTTGTCTCTGTCTATGAAGTTTTTTTCCTTCTATTAAGCCTTTCACCTTTTTACCCAGCCCCACAACTCCCCTTTCCTCTGACAACTGTCCGTGTGTTCTCTGTATCTATGAATCTATTTACTGTTTATAATGTTTTTTAATCATTTGGCTTGTTTGAATTATAGCCTAACAAGATCTGAACATTGCATCTAATTGGATGGCACTGTGTACTTCCTTATGGCATCGTATCAAGAAGTACACAGTGTCTGGCTGCTCAATCTGTAAAATGAAAATACATTTTAAAAATAAAACAAATCACCTATGTTCCAGAGGTTACAGCCACATATTAATATGAAGTGAGAGGGCACCGGAGTCTGAAAAACCAGCTCCTCTCTTTGTCCCTCAGGGTAGTAGAGACTTTGTAACTCGTAGGTTGCCGCAGTATTCTGCTTTGCGTCTCAGCTCTTCCATCACCTGTGTAAGCAATTCCCTTAATTAAATTAACTCTGTTTGAAAGACCTGGAGTGTTTCCTGTTCTTGGCAGACCTGATTAATACAGGGAAGAAGATCACAAATTTAATTCTGGACATGATTAATCTGAGGTGGCTTTATGTGTAATGAATGACATTTATTTATTTATTTTTATTAAATTTATTGGGGTGACATTGGTCAACATGATCACATAGGTTTCAGGTGTGGGTTTCTATGTTACAAGATCTGTGCATTGCCCTCTGTGCCCACCGCCCAAAGTCAAGTCTTCTGTTACCATACATTAGGATCTACTTCTCCCCCTACCCCCTTCCCTCTGGCAACAGCCACACTGCTGCTTGTGTCCATGCATTTCAGTTTTATATAGAGTGAAATCATATGGTTCTTAGCGTTTTCTGACTGACTTGTTTCGCTTAGCATAATGTTCTCAAGGTCCATCCATGTTGTTGCAAATGGCAGTATTTTTTCCTTTCTTATGACTGAGTAGTATTCCATTGTGTATATGGACCACATCTTCTTTATCCAGTCCTCTATGGTGGTCCACTTTAGCTGTTTCCATGTCTTGGCCACCGTGAATGATGCTGCCATGAACATAGGGCTGCATAGATCTTTGTGAAAACACGATTTGAAGTTTCTTGGGTTTATACCCAGGAGGGGGATTGCTAGGTCGTATGGTAGGAAATTTAAACTCTCTGCCATGGCCTACAAATGCTGCATCGTCTGACCCCTCTTTAATTCTTTTCATTCACTGGCTTCTCCCTTGTCCAACCACCTTCTTATCAACCTGGCCTTTCTTTTTTTTTCTTCAAAAGGACTAAGACTAAGCTCTTTCTTGCCACAGACCTTTAAACAAGCAGTTTGCTGTGCCTCAGATGTTCTTACTAGGCCTTTGCAAGACTGGTCTGCTCTTATGTGACATACCACCTTCACAATGAGACCTCTGACAATCCTACAGGACTCCTTGTCATTGCCCTTCATTTCCTATATAGCACTCTGCATAATCTGTAACTATTATACTATTTATTTGGATGTTCAGTGTCTAGATCCTCAAGAATATTGTAAATTCCACAGAGCAGGAGAGAAATCATGTTTATTTTGTTGACTACTGTACCCCTGTGCCTGAAAACTTGCATCTACAATGAAGAGACATGAATGTGTGTGCTCCAGAGCTGGCCAGGTGCGCTAGCAAGCGGTTCAACGTACAACTTAGGTTGAAGGAACACCAGTGTAGGCTACGCCCACGTGAAGAATGCTCTGAAGCACAATGAGCTAGCTCACTGAGATGTATGCCTAAGCACAAACCTTTGGTTTTTACCACTCTGTGGAGGTTGAGAAGTGGGTAGAACATTTATTTTCTCTTCTAGAAAAGACAAGACAAATCTAACGAAATCAAATCCCTGGGTAAGAAGAAATCCTAGCTTGACTAAACCAATGCCCCTAGACTTAAAAAGATTTAAGATAACCTTAAGGTAAAAACATTTATAATAATTTTACAGAATGCATAATTCTTTCATTTATAAGAATCTCACAAAAGACTTTGTTTCTTTAATAAACTGCTAGGCACCTATAACGTCTGATGTTTTAATTTTGATAATTTTGCTGGATATATGCACAATATCCTATGTGTTGTCAATCTTATAAGAATGATAGAGTATGCTGATGCTCAGATTAGCAGGCACCAGGAAGTAAACAATTCATACTGGCTTAGGGAAAGCATTTTGGTGGAGGCATAAATTGTCAGGAATTCCAAAAGAGCCACAGGACTTTCTTTTCAATAACCATATAGAAGATAAGTGCTAGTGTCTCACCCACGCGGTTAAACATTATGCTATGAGCTCTTAAATTTATTTCAAAAGACGCATACTCTAACTCCCCATGCACACAATTTTTAGGTAATTTACAAGTCTTAAAACATATTTTATCAGAGACAGATGAAGAATAAAGGCTATACCAAACATTTGGAGAGCATTTGAGCATTTGCATATTTGTTTCCTTGTCTGCATTAAATTATACACAACGTCTTAAGGATAGAATAACATTGTGGGCAGGAAAGCAAATAAAAACTTATGAAACTAAATGTCCTTTTTGTCCTGGGTTTCGTTTCTTAATGATATTGTGGAAGGGCAACCAGTGTAAATATAAAAAATATATATATTCCATAACAATCAGTATTGTATCCATTTATTAGATCTACTTCTCAACACTTCAGTCCATTATCATATATGGCTAGTCACTTGCTTGCCAAGTATTTGAAATGTCGCATGTCAGCACATGCTCTCTTCCTTCTGGCTGGGATGGGGCTTATGGGTTGTTCGAGCAAAGCATCACAGTTATCAGCAACAGGCAGACCTCATAATGGATTTTTATTAACTGTGATCATTTGACACAGGTTAGCAATAGCAGAACTCCCAGTAAATGCACAGTTTGCCCATGTTCACCAAATACAGTTGCCTGCAGAGTTCTGTGTTCCCAAACCATGGTGCTTTGTAGAGGTTGGGATTGAAGTGCAAAGGTAGTCATGTTCAGACTTTATCTTTCTCTATCTAGTTTCTACCCAAATCTCCACTATTACACTTAGATATGGATTTAAAAGAGATTCTTGAAAATTAAAATTTAAACTTGTTTAATGTAAAAATAGATACCTTGAATATTATTTCCCTCTCAGGTTTTACAAAGATCACTTTGTTAAAAAAAAACTTAACTGTTTTCAGAGTGAAAAAGTTGTGAATTGAGCACACTTCTACTGCACCTATTTTGCAATAATTTTCTGTTCACCCACCTCTAGTTCTTATTCTAATTTTCTTGCTAGGTTTTTTTTTTTTTTATTAAGCCAATTGTTACATGTACTCAAAGTATAAATCATAAAATAGTTACAATCACTTTTAACATTGTTAAAATTGGAAGAAACGGAAAACCCACCCACTAGTCTTCTGTACAAAATATAATGAAAAACTTACAAAGAAAAACATGTCTACTTAAAAGTTCAACAAGAAAGGTTAAGCACTGTGTGGCTTTTGATGGGTGTAGTACAACCCATAAATAATTTAAAAAAAAAAACAGCTTTAGGATTGATTAAAATAATAATATTACTTATTTTACATTTATCTGAAACTGGACCAGAATCTCAACTGCATTTAGATTTCATCTATTCACAAAAACTATTATTTTGCCCTCAGTTTTTATTGTGGACTTAAATAATTTCTCCTCCTTTTTACAGTTTATCATTTAAATAATAGGAAAATGGATAAATAAAAAAGAATGCAACCGTGCTTCCACTTCCTCTTGGATGAAAAGAGTCACACTAAAGAAAAAGCAACTTTTAAAAAGTGTAGAAAGCTATTAGTTTTCTCTAAGTGAATTTCATGAATCTTTAACCAACAGTTTGGTGCCTCTTCAGTTGTCAAAACACATGTTGTGCCTCTTCTTAAAATATATAAATTAGCTTAAAAGTAAACTTTGAAATTCACCTGAAAAACATCAATTACATTATTCTATTCACATCTAATCCCTGCTAAAAGGTGAAGTGTTTTGTGTGAATTAGATTTTATTCGAGCAGTTTCCTACAGCCATTCATTCACTTATTTGCTCTCCGTTGCCGTGAGGAACCTGAGGAGAAGCCCAGGCCTTAAGAAATGTATGGAGGACCTGGCATTCTGAAATACTCTGTCAATCTCTGGGATTCCTGAATGTATCCCCCCCCCCCTCACCCCGCCAACCCTTGGTAAGCTTTTTGAGGATAAGGGCCCCTCTATGTTCTTAAATCAGGTCTAAACTAATACCTCTCAGCTGACAATTGTCATCAGCTCTAGTTTTCAAAAGTTATAAAAACTTGAAAGCAAATACTACTCAAATTGAAAAAAATGTGATTGCCATATGTCACTTCATTCCTTGCTGACAACTGCAAAAGGAAGAATTTCTAGGCTGAGGGGAAGCAGAAACTGCTAGAAGGCTTGAGGGAAAGAACTATTGAGTTGCCATAAGCCAAATGACTTCTAGGCCGAAAGTTTAGATAAGCACTCAGCACTTGGGGGAAGTTTGTGGTTTCTATGGCACGTAATTACTATGAATTATCTATGACTGTTAATAATTACAATATTTTGCTGGTTCTTACATTTTTGTAAGACTTTGCAGGAAAACTAAACGGGCTTTTTTCTTCTTCAAAAAGACAAAGGTTGAACTTTAGAATACTAAGTAAGAATAATTCTTTGAAGGAAAAAATGCTTGTATAAAGGGGATTAAGGAAAAAGATGGCATGACTATAGTCCACATACCTTCCGCATACCAGGCTCGGTGGTCCTCGGCTACACGTTTGTCTAGTTAAATGATGCCCACAACAACTCAGCAAAGTAGGTACTGCTATCCCCTCCTCAGATACCAGGTAGCGGAACTGGCCCAAAGCTATCCCAACAGCAGCGGGGGGCTGGAACTTAAACCCAAGGCTGTCTGTCCCACTCTAGAACTTAGGCCCTCATCAGCTGTGCTCTCTGTGGCCTGCCGCTTCCAGTTACATGGGATGTCAGTTGGAATTGAAGAGAAGTAGAATAACTACACTACAGATAAGGCAAGAAGGAGAAAAGGAAGGGGGAGGGGAGGGGAGAGAACGGATGGGAGAAGAGGGGAGGAAAGAAAGGCAGGCAGGATGGGAGGGATGAATGAGGAAGGAAAGGGGGGAGGGGGGGAGGGAGGGAGGGAGGAAGGGAAGGAGGGAGGAAGGGAGGGACTTATGAACTGATACCAGTTGCTTTCTCCATTCATCTTTTTTCCCTCTCTCCATGGATTTGTTTCATTTTGATAAAGGCCAGTTTGCTTTTAATGAAGAAATTAATACCTTAACATGGCCCATCTAACTCTTCTGATATTATTTTTAATGAATTTTATATGAATTTTTATTTCAGAAAATGTAACATCATTCAAACTAAAAAAAACAGCCCTCCTTCAAGTGTGTAGCGTGGGACTGAAAGCTCTAATTTTACTGTAGTTTTTTATTGTCTAAAAAATAAAAATTATTTTAATATACTAGATGGATCCAGTGCAGAACATTTTTATGAGACAAGTAAACGTGTAACACAGCTGATGCAGACAGACATAAATGGCCCCTAACTAGCTTCCCATGTTTATTTTGGAATAGATATCGCTTTTGAATGTTCATATATTAGTTTTTTCCCCAGAAATATAAAATTCAGAACTATATTAAGAGTTGTGAGACTGAAACAGACTTAATTAATATTCATGCAAGGTATTTTTATTTATGGTTGTCTGACAATTACATCCCAGACCTATAAACTAGGTGTGTAACCTTTGGAAAGTGACACACTACTCCGTGCTTCATCCTTCTGCTTTGTAAAATTAATCTAGTAACTGCACCTTATTAGAATTTTTGGAAGATATAGATTTTAACAATTTTACTAACTCATTGGGAAGTTACTGCAGGCCAGGAACGTGTAGAGAAAATGTACCATGTAATTCCAGACATTTTTTCATGTAATCCATGTGGTTGTATTAAAATACTTAATTCTCTTAGGTCCTAAGACTTAGGATATTACTATCCTATTGGTTTCAAAGTACTAAAATGAATACTAAGTTCTTTCTACGCCTTACAGCTTGCTTTATTATTTTTTACTTTTCTAAAGTCTAACTTTTATTTTAGGTTTTCAAAAAAATTAAAATTAGGTAAATGGTAACTTTAAACTACCAATTAAAGTGATAATAGAGAATCTAGTGTTCTTTAAAAGAAAAACAACAAAACAGATGTATTCTGATTAAAAAGGGAAATAGTATATTCTCATAACTGTGCATGAATAATGGAGAAAACCAAATTAAAAGCCTCAGAATTCTTTAAAGAAAATCAAATTTGTTGGCACATTAAAAGCCTATTTCCATTTCAATGTTGGTATTTTCCCAGAGAAATATACTTCTAAGAACTCAGGGGAATCATTCATGTGTTAGGGAGAAAATACAATAGGCCATCAGCGGACAACCATTGTCTCGCCTGCAGTGTGATAATCTACTCATGTGAAAACATGGGTCAGTGTAGGAATCATCACATGTCTCTTGCTGTTTGCCCACATACAATGAAACCCTTACTTGTCAGAAATGTGTCTGGAAGAAATCTAGACATCCTCTGGGCCACATCTGACATTATGCCAGGATTCTGGAAATCCAAGAAAGCTCATTTATTAGAAAGACAGTAAAGTGATATGAACTGTGACAAAGTCATACAGTAAACTGCAAATCAGTCTATGCTCTAAATGTGAGGTTT
Source organism: Myotis davidii (assembly GCF_000327345.1). NCBI lineage: Eukaryota > Metazoa > Chordata > Mammalia > Chiroptera > Vespertilionidae > Myotis > Myotis davidii. The sequence continues at coordinate 869,971 of NW_006285795.1, forward strand.
TCGATTCCCATGTGCATCACAATACACAGCACAGTCATTGTGAGCTTCTCGTATCCTCCAAAACTCTGTGAATAATTTAAAATACTAAATGTTTTCTAATGAAATTGCAGACTATAGAAGCAATGCAATTAAGTTTACTTCTGATTATACTAATTAAAGTGCACTTCTCCCTCACTACCTTGAATCAGAGCTAAACAATAACCTTTAAATCACACTGGTTAAAATCAACTCTCAACTGCTATGTTGAGTTTAAAAGCCATTATTCATCTCAATTCTAAGCATTTAAACACACTTAAACTCACGTAGACAATAGAAATGCAAGTAAGGATAGGAAGCAGATAAGTTTCCTATTAAAGGCTTAAAGATAAGACACAGGAAAAAAAAGTGTCTTCTGGTATTATTTGGGAGACGGTACCAGAAACATTCCTTTCTGTACTATTGGGATAGTACTTCAGGAAGATGTGCGGAATAAAATCATCTTCAGTAATAATCCTCCCCATCCTTTAAATTTATTGCACATATACATTAAGACATAAAGGGCTGTGTTACATTTCATGCTTTGTTGGACCTTACTCCAACTATCGTTCTGTATTTCATTCACTGCCAAATGTCTTACAGGGGGGCAAATATATATAATTTCTACTCATTCACTCCCTTTTTACTCCTCAAAACCTAGCTTCTGCCCTCACCATTCCAGGAAAATTGTTTGTTCAAAGGTCTCTGACCTCCTAACTTTCTTACACTTCTTTATTTTTTCTACAGTATTTGATTTCTCTGGTTACTTCTTGTGGAAATACCTTTCTTCTTTTTCAAAACATGGTACAGCCTGGTTCTCCTCCCGTATCTCTGATCTTGTTTTTCTATTGCACGTGCTGGTTCCTTCCTTCCTCCTATCCTCTAAATATAGGGCTCTCCCATGACTCTCTCCCTGGATTCTCCATTCTCTTCCTTGAATAATCTCCTCAGGCATCAACTTTATCCACTGACAACCGCATCTCCCAGACTGGTCTCAGCCTTCCCCTTCAAATTTCTATTCCGTCGCCTGTTATCTCTACTACATGACCCACCTGCGCTTGCTTCCTTTCTAAGAAATTTCTATGACAGACATAATATCAAAAACCTGTATTTTTCTTCATATTGCCCTGGTCTTTTTCAAAATGAGAGAATATATGCTGAGAAATTAGTCAATAGGTTACATCTGAGTGGTTCTTTCCATTTCTCTATAAATGCACAAAGAAGTGATATTTTTTCCTAAATCAAGTCTGTTGACTAGATATGCGGGCAGTTAAGCAGATAAAAAACGAGCTTCCCTCCAGGAGTCCTTGCACCTTTCAGATATTTGTGAGCTGTTGTCATGCTCCTCCCTTCTCCTTTTAGACATGTGTGGGTCTTTAATCATAGTTAATAAATCAGCCCTTTCATTCTCTTAACGGTTTTTCTTGCTTTTCTCTGAACTCCATCCAATCGGCTTATATATATATTTTTAGTAATGAGCAAAGCAAACCTAATTTAGTAGTCCATCGGTGGTTCTTTTTATAAATAAGTTCCAAGTGTGATATTACAAAAGCAACTGGTATACCATAAAGCACTTTAAAAAAGTTAAAAACAAAAACAATAACAAAAGAAAACAAAAGGAAAGAGCGAGAGATGGTAGTGGCTTCTATGAGCTTTGGACCGCCATGAAAGTTATAGAAACCTGCTCTCCTCCAGTGTTACTTAGTCGGCTCTGTTAGTTATGACTCACGTTTTTTCCCGGTGTTTTTATTTTTAGCTCATGAAAACTTCCTGCACTCACCTCAAGTCAACTTGCTACTTCTAGTCCCCCTGCTGCCACTGTTTCTTTGAAAAGAAAAGATGAACCATATCCTACTGTCCAGCTGCCTTGCCACACAAATCTATTGTCAAAAACTGCTGCCTGTTCATTGGCTCACTCTGGTGCCAGCCGCAACCTCCCTCTATCACTCTTCCCACAGTGGGTAAACGGCCCTGTGGTGCTGATGATGTCCAAAACCTGATAATCAGCCATTCAAATTTTAACTCAAAAACTGGACTTTTTAAAAAGATAATTCATCCTCAATTTTAGGACTTTCTTGAAATATTTATACTTGAATCCAAGGAACAAAAATGTTTTTGCAGTATAGCCTTGATGGCTTTTACCTAAGGCAGAGTCAGAAAGAATATATGCACCCCTATGTTCATACCAGCACAATTTACGATAGCTACGATTTGGAAACAGCCGAGGTGCCCATCAGCAGAATGGATTAAGAAACTGTGGTACATCTATGTGGTACAGCAATGGAATACTATGCAGCTATAAAAAAGAATGAACCCTTACCATTTGCAACAGCATGGATGGAACTAGAGAGCATTATGCTAAGCAAAATAAGCCAGTGAGAGAAAGATGAGTATCACATGATCTCACTCATATGTGGAATCTCATGAACAACATAAACTGATGAACAAAAATAGACCCAGAGACATAGAAACCTTGACCAGACTGTCAAACCCCAGAGGGAAGGCAGGGGAAGGTGGTGGGAGGAGAAGAGCACAACCAATGAACTCATCTGCGTGTATATATATAACGCATAGACACAGACAATAGGGTTGTGAAGGCCTGGGGAGGCAGGGGGTTGTGAGGTGAATGGGGTTAAAGAGGACATATGTAATACTTTCAACAATAAAGATTTTTTTTACAGAGAGGAAGGGAGAGGGATAGAGAGTTAGAAACATCGATGAGAGAGAAACATCGATCAGCTGCCTCCTGCACATCCCCCACTGGGGATGTGCCCGCAACCATGGTACATGCCCTTGACCGGAATCGAACCGGGACCTTTCCGTCCGCAGGCCGACGCTCTATCCACTGACCCAAACCGGTTAGGGCAACAATAAAGATTTTTTAAAAAAACAAAGAGTAATTGAGAATATGAGACTGGAACCAAACTGCCTGCATTTGAATCCCAGCTCCACTATCCATGTAATTTCTATGAGATATTTAATAGTTTTGTGCCTCAGTTTTCATAACTATAAAATGGGAATATTAGTAATAATCTATTTCACAGGGCTGTGATAAATGAGTTTCAACAAGTAAAACATTATTATTTTGTAATGAGCAAATCAAACCTAATTGTACTATTAAGTCGTTCCAAGCACCTCTGAAGAACCAACTGCCTGTCCTTGAGCAAAGTGACAAGGGAGGCTATCCCGTCCCGACCAGTCTCTCAACAAAAATGGTCTTTGTCTCAGGGACACTGATGTCTAGCTGGATAGTAGAAATATGTACACACAGAAGAAAAGTGACAATCACAGGCCAGTATACACGTTTTATATAAAGTTTGTATAAAGTTTGAAACTATTAATCTAGAGACTTGCAAATCCTTCAATCCTGAATCTAGATTCTTCTTCTTAGCCTGATGGGAGGCGTGTCCTGGATCTGCCCACACATTGAGTAATCAATAACTGCATTTACTCAAGGTTTCATAGATTATATTCCCTTTGGGACTTGCCTTTGAGCAGAATAAGATGTAATATAAAACCTTAAAATATTTAGTGTTTGGACTAAGCTATCTATCAATCAATCTATTTATCCATCTATCTATCATCTATTCATTTATGTTAGGTATTCCTTATATTTTAAACAGAAAGGCATATACATCAAAATTCTGAAAGGATATATGTCATATTTGTTACAATATTTTATTGGCAACACTGCTATATACCTTTGTATGAGAAAACAGTATTCTGTAATCTTTAAGTTTTATATGAACTATATTAAAGGAAGAAAAACATCTCCAGCATAATTCCAACTTCAAGCAGAGAAAAAAACACATTAAGATTATTTCAATCTGGACGGAGTTGATAAAACTGAGATGAAAGAAAAATATCCTTGGCTCTCAGTACTGTACTTGTCTACCATTGTGAATTAAGCACCAGCTTCATTTTTAAAAGTCACTAGCTATTTGTAAATCTGTAAATATATGTCTCCGAAGATTCAATCTCTAAGATACTGATTTCTCCCTGCCCAGTACAAGCCCTTCTGTGGCAGCTCTAATCATTTTCCTCAGTACACAGAGCAGACTGGAGCTTACAGCGGGATGTGGTCTGCGAGTTACTAGCTGTTTGACCTTGACAGTTACTTAACTTACCCTCCCTTAAGTTCATTTTACCACTCTATTTTATGTAGCTTTCACTGTAAGCCACCTACCTCAAAGCCTTCCTTTTCAGGGAGGGGTATAAATAAATAGATTTTAAAAATAAAAAGGAACTCAAACACTTTTCTGATTCCAAATTCCAAGCTCAGGATGATAGTTGAAAATATATCATTATCCTTTATTTGTCTGTTTATCTATATATTTATTTTTAGCAATGTCTCCCATTTCCCCCTTTTGCTCATTGTCCTTTACAGATCAATTCACTAATAAATATTCATTGATTTTATAATGATTGCATTTTAACTTAGGAATGGTCATTAGGGATACTCTAATTCTTAGTCATTGAGAGATTTAAGAAACGCTATTTTATCCATTGTGGTAGTAATATACAGGGTATATTCATAAAGTTTAGAAAATATAAAATTTATCAGATAATTTCATAACATTATTTTATTGTATTGAATGATATTCACAAAAAAAACAAACAAAATAGGTTATATTATATTTAACTAGAGGCCCGTTGCACAAAGAGATTTGTGCAATAGACCTTCCCTTCCCCTGGCTGCTGGCACCGGTTTTCCTCCGGCACCCGGGACCCAGGCCTTCGCTGCTCCGGCCAGAGCCTTCAGACTTCGCGGCTCCAGCTGGAGCCTTCAGTCTTTGCTCCTCCGCTTCGCACCTGCATATGCAAATTAACCGCCATCTTTGTTGGGTTAATTTGCATACTCTTCTGATTGGCTGATGAGCATAGCGGAGGGATGGTCAATTTACATGTTTGTATATTATTAGGTAAGATAACCTGTGTAGGTTGTAGGAAAAAATTACTGTGAGGGCAGGCTCAAGAGATAATGGATACAACAAAACTGTATATTTTAAAAATTGTTTCTTCCAGTGAAGTCTACCATGATGTGAATAATAGCAGAATTTGGAATTTGGTATGGTGCTAATCAAGATACAGCTAATTTTAATTGGGGAAATTTACTAGCCAATGGACACATAAGTGATCAGAAATGAGGTTTATGGATTTCTCTAGAAATAAAATTTTATTTAATAAAGTATTACTTCCATTATCAATTAAGAGAAACTCAGTTTATTGAAAAAATATATAAAGATGTATTAAAGAAAAACAGGCATTAAGTTTGAATAATTTTAATGTTTTGCTATGGGAATTTTTCTAAATTTAAATTTCTAACTTTAAAGGGAGATTAAGATTTACTGAATGTATTAGAAATCCTTTAACCAACATTTTATAACTCATTTAACAAAGACAAAAATCCTCCTTATGTGTCAAAAGACACATATTTGAGACACATAAAAATCTCATCTTCAGAATTTTTTAACACTATATTTTTATTGAGTTCAGAGAGAAAGAGAGAGGGCGAGAGAGATAGAAACATCAATGATGAGAGAGAATCATTAATCAGCTGCCTCCTGCACACACACCCACTGGAGATAGAGCCCACAACCCAGGCATGTGCCCTTGACTGGAATCACACCCAGGACCCTTCAGTCTGCAGGCCGACGCTCTAGCCACTGAGCTAAACCGGCTAGGGCTCATCTCCATAATTTTAATGAAGAATATAAACTAAATTCTCATTATACTTTGTACTTCCCCATCACAGTACTGATGGCAACTGTAAATAACTTATTTGCATAATTACTTATTGAGCATCTGCTTTTCCCACCAGAGGCTGAGGTCCATGAGGACAGGGACTGTGCCTATTGTAAGCTGCCCTGTGGCTGGTGCATTGGAAAATGATGCCATGAGAGGTATTAACTCCTACTGAGGGCCTCCTGCCTGTTAGGCAGTGATGGCGAACCTTTTGAGCTCGGCGTGTCAGCATTTTGAAAAACCCTAACTTAACTCTGGTGCCGTGTCACATATAGAAATTTTTTGATATTTGCAACCATAGTAAAACAAAGACTTATATTTTTGATATTTATTTTATCTATTTAAATGCCATTTAACAAAGAAAAAATCTACCAAAAAGATGAGTTCGTGTGTCACCTCTGACACACGTGTCATAGGTTCGCCATCACTGTGTTAGGCCCTGCTCTAAGCATTTGATAGGGTGGGCAAAAGTAGGTTTATCATTGCATTGTGACATTCTTTGAGTTAATAAGGTTCTTGTAGTGATCATAATCTGCTTGCTGTCTTTTCCCCCCATATGAACAGCTGTAAACCTGCATTGGCCCACCCCTGTATTATTGTAAAGTTCATTTAATTATATTTGTTATGCTAATAAGTAAATAAATTTGTAATGAATCAGAAGACCTTAAATGTATATAGAGAAACACCAAGCTAATGGGGCCCAGGGGAGAGGGCCTCTAAAGGTCGGCTACTCCATCCGCGTGAATAATGAAACCAGGACTCAGAGAGGGACAGCCACTGGTGTAAAGACACAGGGGGATATGGAGAAAGTGGTTGTTTTGATGATGCATCGGTGCCCCTGAGCCCAAGCATCTCATTAACTTTGAGTTAATCACTCTGAAACTGTGAATATTTCTTGTGTGGACTTATTCTTCATCCATCAGACTCCCATTCAGAAAACATTGACTGGGTATCTGCCTTGCAGCACAGCACTTTGCGTGGTGGCAGGGATTTGGAGACAAGAAAGAACTATGGTCAGGGAGATCTGCCTGAAACAAGAGCGTCCCTGAGGTGTAGTCAGCGTAACATAGGGGAGTGGAAGGTATGGTGGAGGGTGGTCAGAGGAGGAAGTGCTTTCCTCCCACAGACACTGGAAAAAATCACTTGGTTTCGTGGGACCATCTCTATTGGGGGAAAATCAAACACAATTCCTTCAATGTTGTGAAAACATGGAATGAGTCTTGAATATTAACTCCGAATCAGATTTACCAACGGCTGAGGAAATCAGCTTTCAGCACTATTTACCTGAGCATAGACTGAAGCTATGGCTTCAACGGCCACTATTCCTCCCTGGACATATTTGCTACAGATCAATTTCAAAAACACAGTAAAGTTGCTCTTTCCTGAAGTTAATTTTATCTAATTACCTCCTTTATAGAACTTAATTTTTTATACAACCATTTTAACAATTTCTTAGGAAAATGATTTAAGCTAATTTAACCTACCTGTAAAGGTTATAGGCAGCTTGTAAATGTGTTTGACAGGTTTATAGATTAGGTGACTTGGAATCAATTTAATATTAAGATTGTATCATATTTATACATGCATTCTAAAATTTTTATCAATTACATTTCTTATTTTTTAAAAGCTTATAATTTTAAATTTGTTTCTCCAGAACATTTTGCAAGTATGCAGACATAGATCGGTTGCACTGCATTTGATCCTAATTTTCATTACCACTCATTATGAATTTAAAAACTAAAAAGATCTAGTTTTAAACTTCAGCTTGTTTTTCCCCTTTCCTATGACTGAAACGTTTGTAGAGTTTGCTATTTTGAAGTGTCTAGCTTTACAAGTAGGCTTGTTTCTAAAAAAAATATGTGGAAATATGTTTTGGTAAAGAAAAATCATATATTAACTGTGATGTTTGAGAGAATACAGACTTATTATCTTTGGGGGAAGACTACTTTTGAAATATTAGCATCTTCTCACTAACTTTTTAAGAATTATAAATTTTAAAAATTGATTTCAGATTTTCATAAAGTGAAAGTTTAAATATCCAATGGGTAAAGAGGTTAGCTGACAAGTAGCTTTTATTACAGCAACTCTCTGGACATATTCAAATTCTGACCAGGAATAAACAGTCATGCAATTATTGTGTCTAAGAAGTATGTTAGCAATGAAGTACCCCGCGTACCTGAAGAAGCTGAGTTGAGTAAAGACCTCAGAAACTGAGCTCAGCTCTTGCAAGTTTAAAAGCAATAGATTCTTTTTTTTTTTTTAAAGCAATACATTTTTGAGGAGAACTCAAACTAATGGATCCTGGTAGGTTCTCTCAGACCTTAAAATCCACACAAAACGATTGAGCTTTTGATCAGATCCCGGATACGTTTGAGGCACCTGCTTCAAATTGTTGCAGGATGCAGATTAGGCCTCTATTATCTTCATTATGTTTCCCAGTCAGACTTTTACCCTGCAGTTCCTTCCAACAATCCCATGATCTTAAACACGGTTCCCCACCTAGCTAGAAAATGATGCTTACAAACGAAACTCGGTTGAAACCAGTGGAGGGTGAAGGATTCAGTCTTGGTTTCATTCCAAACCACCCTTTTCCGGAGTGAAAACTCTTCTGTTGAGAGTTCCCTCCTCTCAGGCTCCTTCCCTTTTGCTAGGGGCCCGAGGAAGGCTCCTTACACTCTTTGCCATCATCTTGGCTGCCCTCTCATTTCATGACCTCGGAGTTAATCCTGCTTTTTTTTCCTATTAGTGAGTGTAAGCAGGCCGACTTCAAAAGGACTGCAGTAGGTCACGAGGTGTAATTGGCACCGAGACAATCACCTAAATCACATTTCTAGGCCTGATGGGCTAGACAGACCTAGAGGGTGACTTTACCAGCATACTGCTGTTAATCAGCAAGGTTGGGAGGTCTGGGAGGAAAGCTACCTCTGCCTTCCTCCCTGAGGGGCTGGGGCAGATGGACTGATGAGTGAAGGCAGCTGCATTAACTTTCTTCTCCCACAAAATGTGTCGTGTCCCAAAAGGACATGAAAGTCAAGTGTGGCCACAGCTCAGACACCGGGTGCGCCCTTTTCATCTCTGTGGAATGACCCGCCCTCCTCTTGTCGGGCAGATCCGCGGAGCAACAGTTGTCCCTGATTTTCACGATCTGTTAACACTTAGGAATGTTTACGTTAAAGAACTGCCTTCTACATTTATTTCTTGTAGCATCTAGGAACATGCCATAGTACATTGTATATATATTTTTTATGACTATCTGATTCTTCACATGAAAAGGAAGAAGAAACGGGGAATTACTCTAAGATCAAAGAACTAAAATAATTTCACCTTTTAAAATTCAGACAAACATCCTTTGCAACTGGCAGAGGGAATACCATGGGGAGTTGTTTATACAATCCAGGCTCATCCAATTTGGTTACATGCTTCAGCTCGTTATCAAAGAAAGCAGCACCTTTTTTCGGTTAAGACTATGGTGTTAGAATAAGTGCAACTGAAACCCCGAAAAAGAATGAACTGAAATCATTAACCTTAATCAATATGCCTAAAATATAATGAATACTTATGCAGTGTCTCTCACCTCTACACTCTATAATTTACAAAACGGCGTTTATATCCATTATCATTTTATTCTGAATAAAAAGGCAGTAAAGCGGGTCATAGTAATTTCCTGAGAAGTGGGATCTCAGTGTCACTGGAGTAGTAGTGACAGAGCCAGCACTAAAATCCAGGTCTTCTGGTGACACACCCAATCCTTGTGTATAACTAAATAACATTTTGCACAACGTGGTCATCTGGCAGAATAACTAGTGGTTTTAAAAAAATGCCATTCACCCAAGAAGGCCCTATTGGGAGAGCTGGTAAGTAAATTATGTTTACTAAATTAGCATCTACAGTTTAAAAAAAATCAGATATACTGAACTTATTTAATAAGAAGGATGTTGATTTGGCAAAATAACCACATACATTATAATGTTTCTAAAACCCGGGTTGACTCTTAATAGCATGGAGTTTATAAAAGCCACAAATACATGAAATCATGTTTCGGTTTAATGCTGAAGAGAACATGTAGAAATTTAACAAATAAATGGACTGCAAATGATTTAGGTTAAAGCCAAAATTTTTTTAGATGTTTCATTTTTATAAATTCCAACCTTAAAATATTTTAAGACTTTCTGAATTCTAAAAAAAAAAAAAGGAAGAAGAAAAAATAATAATTTGGAAACTTTAGATTCAATGGTGGTTAATCCTACAGAGGATGGAAGTAGGAAGTTGATTTATTGTAAACTCTGTGTGAGGTCTCTGGAGACTCCAACCTAAATATTTTAAGACTTTCTGAATTCTAAAAAAAAAAAAAGGAAGAAGAAAAAATAATAATTTGGAAACTTTAGATTCAATGGTGGTTAATCCTACAGAGGATGGAAGTAGGAAGTTGATTTATTGTAAACTCTGTGTGAGGTCTCTGGAGACTGGGGACAGAATGAAAAAGAAGGGAATTACAGTGTGGAGGAGATTAATTACTAAGAAAGGGACTTTTTAATGACGTAAGAATTGGTCAAATGGTAGCTGAACATATTGGGTTTTTTTTTAATGACTGAGTAGATGTGGGGAAGAGATGATTTTAGTATATTCATCCAGCATGTCACCAAACATGAATCTGGTCCATTTCTGAGCACAACCTTTATTTTTATAACTGGCCAATTTAGAAGTTTCCAATTTTTCAAGTTTGACAAAAAGAAGTCAAACAAAAAACAAATACAATCAAACAAAAACAACAGAAAAAAACACTTATTGGATTCTTAAGTGAAGTTTCTTTACAACATATACTACTTTGTTTGGCATCTTTTATCTACTTTGGTGTTTTTCTTTTTGTTTTCAAAAATTTGAATATGTTTAACAAAAACAGCTAAAATTAAAAAACATAATAACTTATGTTACCAAAATAGTCATTTAACTACTCAATCCAATGTCATATGTTACATAAGCAAAACATAAATGCCTTTGATAATTTTGGATATTTTGAGAAAAAAAACAGAAAAACATGATTGTTCAGAATCATTTAGAAAAGAGGTTGGAAAATTATAAGAATGAATAAAAATACATTTGTGTCATAAAGAAACTAATGGTCAACAAAGGACTGAAAGTCGAGTTATAGAAAACACCATAGAAACAGTTTCTGTTGTTCTCTGGAAAGACTGTCTCCCTGGTGACATTATCTAGAAATTAGTCTTTTCACAAACAACAACAGGGTTTTTTGGGGAGGTAAAGAGACAGCTTTCCTTATCATATAATACATGGAATTCAGAAGAACTGTGTCGGAACGACAATGCGCCTGAGCTGCATTATCCTAAAAGCAGGTGCTTTGTGTATGACAACGAAAGGGCATAAGCTCCCAAGAGTACAAGGCAACGGTTTCCAATGTGCAGCTTGTGGACCAGAGGCCGAGGATCAGCATTACGAGGAAACCTGTCAGACTTGCATATTCCTGGGCCCCACCCAGTCCTACTAAGTCAGCAACCTGCGCTCCAACAAACCTTCCAGGATATTTCAGCACATGCTCACGTGTGAGAATCACTAGCACAGGGAAAGCAGGACAGGAGAGGAATGAAAGGAAGGTGAAGTCAGCCGACTCTGGCAAGGTCAGCGAGCCCTACAAAACTTGTCCTACTGTCCCAAGGGGAGGGTATTGTATGTTTGTCACCACATGACACACAAGCATTCAGTAACTTTAAAGAAACTGAGATCTAAATGCAAGTGAACTAAAGAATAGCACTAGACTGGAGAGGAACTAGATGGCAAACGGTGGGTCCAATCCTCCAAATAGGCTTTGGCACAAAGTCTCTTTAAACCCTGGGCCAAGTAGCGCGCAGTGGGACAGGCCCCCTGGCATCTGGGAAAGGGAGGGACCACAGAGTCTTATTAGGCCCTCAAATCAGACATAATAATGTTCTGAGCTTTTCCTCCTTGGTATTTACAAACACACAAACAGTGACATAAAGAGAACAACATCTAACAGGATAGTGAGACTGGGATATACCCCTAAATGTTCACTTATTTAAAATGCATGGATTAGTGAGGTTTCCGCAAGTCATTTGGTCTGCCCAAACCTATGATGCTTAAATTCTTTAATAATGTCACCAAGCTGTCAACTACCCAATGCTTCAGATACTGTGCAGAGACACTTACTGTCCCTTGGGGGCCCATTTTCTTTTACTTTGAAGCGTTATAGGTATGAGAACAGGCCGATGATCCAGCACATACGGTTGGAACATCAGCCTGTTCCATGTTTCTACGTCTTTGGATCTATTTTGTTCATCAGTTTACTTTGTTCTTGTCCATACCGAGCTCTGAGCTTTGGGGGATTGACCTCTTACTGGACCTAGAGCTAGAGCTCATTGACTTAGGTCAGCCAATAGTAGATAGTTGGGCACAAAAATCTAATAAGAGATCATAACATTTGTGCAAATTTCCCAAGAACTTCTGAAATGTGTTACAAAGATATGAAGTCTAGTGTGGCCATAGCCACATGTAGACATATGAGAGGACCCAAAACTGCCCAAAGGTCCCCAGATAGAGTCTGAGGTAGAAGCAAAAGCTAGAATGCATAGCAGTGAAATGAAGAGGAAATAGATTATATCTTTAAGCACTGACTCAAACTTGAAGCCAAAAATATCTCGATTTTTCAGTGACAACAGCTAGAAAACCATTTTAGTTTAAAAATCCAGTTCAAGTCGGGTTTTTAACATTAGCAGTACAAATTATTCTAACCGTGACAGCCCTATTCCTCAGTGTAAACAATGCTTAGGCTTATCATTCATGGCATGAGCAAACTGGGTTATATCAGAAGACACAAACCGATGACCTTAGAGTTGAATCTGATCACAGAATTTGTATTTGGCTTGCAGGAAGTTCTTTTTAAAAAATTATTACAACATATATAACTAAGGAGGTCTTCCATCAAAATCCAAATATTTCATTTCTTTTGAAGAATCGGGGGCTGTGACATACTGATTGTTTCCATGGCATTAACCACGTTGACCTGAGTAGTTGCTATTCACCTTTAGCAGGGCACATGGTGTCCCTTTGTCACATTCCCTACCACTGCCTGTTGCCTCACACGTGGCCTAACTCTGTCAGGTGCATTAAGCACCTCTAAAAGGATTTGTACTTGCAACACTTTATGGTCAGTGAGGTCTGTCCAGGTTCCTGAAATTATTCCATTTAAGTATAAAGCAAACAAGTAAGTGTACACAAAGTGCTCATCTGGGAAGCCGAATCACACTGTGGACATTAGGATTACAGGAACTTATTTGGGGAAGAACATGATTTGATTATGAAAACATCCAAAGCTCTAATCACAGGCATTTTACTTCATGGCAAAGCAGGTTTCCTCATTTAACATCTGGAGTAAAAATACCTTAGAAGTTTAAAAGCAGCTAATTGAATAGCAATTAATTTCATGATCTTGAAAACCAGACAAACATGAATTTAAGTCCCAGGTCTGCCTCCGTTTGCTGTAATGATAGTGCCCAGCGCATACGTTTGCCATGTTTATCAAAGTGATAAAAGGTGCCAACAACTGTGGTAATAGACATTTGTTACAACTCTACTGCCTGAGTTTATTCCAATCATGTATAATAGTTCTGACCTAGGAGTTTCAACTTGTAAGATATAAATAAAAAGTAATTTTATTTTTTCCAATAATATAAGTATCATACTCCATTGACCAACCTACCTCTTTTGTTAATGGGCCTGGCCCCCTTAATGATCGTAAAGCCCTGTATCATCATGCTTTAGTCATTGCCACTTATAAAAAGTCTCACTTCCATTATGAAGACTTGGGCCTGTTCACTGAAACTTTAATTTTATATTGGTCCCAAAGCTTCCCCAGGGAAGGTTAGGTTTGTCGTCCTACAGCTTATGATGGGTTTAATAAAAGATGGCTCTCACAATTCCTGGCCCCTGGTGGATACACATATTCTTCCAGTTATTCAAGCTAACACTGACCTAGATGTTGCTGTGAAGGCATTTTGGTGATGTGATTAAGGTCTCAAATTAGTTGACCTTAAGTTAGGGAGATGAAACCTGGACTAGAGGTCAGAGACAGGGACGACAGAGACAAGTCCTGAGAGGGACTCAAGGTGTGAATGGTTCTCTGTTGCTGGCTGAGGAGCTGGAGGGAACCACATGGCAAGGAATGCAGGAAGCTCGGGTGGGGTGGGGGTTGACTGAGAGTAGCCCTTGGATGACAGCTTGCAAGGTAACGAAACTTCAGCCCTTCAGCTGCAAGGAACTGAATCCTACAACGACCTGCATGAACTTGGAAACCAGTTCTTCCCCAGAAGTCTCCAGCCAAACTCAACCTGAGCAATACCTTGATTTCAGCCCCTGAGTAAAGAACCTAGTCGCACTGTCCTTGGATTTCGGAGCTACCAAACTATGCACTAGTAAACTGATGTTGTCTTAAGTTACTAAATTTGTGGTGATTTATTAATTACACAGAAATAGAAAACTAATACCGGAAGGTTAGAGGTAGTGGATGAGATTCGTTCTCTCATAACTTCCCTACCCTCAGTCTCCTCGATTTGAGTCAGGAGGAAGGAGAGGGGAAAAGCAATCTCATCCTCAGGGGTCATGTCACCGTTGACCTCTATCCCTGTCTATACTCGATGTGGATGGAGGCAGCCTCAAATAGGCCCCGATGACGGCACAGAGGCCTGGAGCAATTAGGGGCTCCACTAGCTTCATCTAGCTGATTCTGAGTGTTGGGCTCAGGCCCCTTTTTGTTCCATGTTAGGTCCCTGATAAGATAACCTAGTTTCTTCTACTTTCTATAGCTTCAACTCTGGGGGCTGCAGCTGGGACAGATAGACCTACAGGTCCTGAGATGTTTTTCTGGGTATAGATATGCAGTACATGTATTCCCTTGCCCTTTCATGGCCTGGTTAACCTCACCAACTGCCTCATCTCAAAAAGCTCCTTCTCTTTTCTAGCAGTACTAGAGGCCCAGTGCATGAAATTCATGCACTCCGGGCGGAGGGAGGCCCTCAGCCTAACCATCGCTCTTTCACAGTCCAAGAGCACTGCCACGGAGGTGGGAGAGGCTTCTGCCACCACTACTGCACTTGCCAGCCATGAGCCCGGCTTCTGGCTGAGTGGCACTCTCTCTGTGGGAACGCATTGATCACCAGGGGGCAGCTCCTGTGTTGAGCATCTGCCCCCTGGTGGTCAGTGCACATCATAGTGACCAGTCGTTCTGCCATTCAGTCGATTTGCATATTAACCTTTTATTATATAGGACTAGAGGCCTGGTGCGTGAAATTTGTGCATGAGGGGGGCGGTCCCTCAGCTTGGCCTGTACCCTCTCACAATTCAGGACCCTTTGGGGCATGTCTAACTGTGGGATCAGGCCTAAACTGAAAGTCTGACATCCCTCTCACAATCCGGGACTGCTGACTCCTAACTGCTCGCCTGCCTGCCTTCCTGATCACCCCTCACCACTCTGCCTCCC
>NW_006285795.1:885271-932195 GCF_000327345.1 Myotis davidii
CCCCTGCCTGCCTGACCCCCCCTAACCATTTGCCTGCCTGCCTGATCACCCCTAACTGCTTGCCTGCCTGCCTGATCACCCCTAACTGCTTGCCTGCATGCCTGATTACCCCTAACCACCTCTCCTCGCCCCCCTCCCCGCCACGGCTTCGTCCAGAAGAACATCTGGAATGATGTCCAAAAGGTCGTTAGGCTGTTCAGTCTAATTAGCATATTACACTTTTATTATTATAGATAAGGTCATTTGTCAAGCCCTGTAACTAAACAGACATCCAACAAGGTAAACAAGCATATTTCTCTGCTTCTGGAAGTCATCTCCAGACTAATAATAGGGATTATCTCAGAGAGGAAAAATCATGGATGCCACTCCCTTCCCCCACTGGGAGAGCAGGGAAGTAGGTAGCTTTACTTCAAGCCAATCCATTCCCTGAAGGTGATCTCTTCTCTCTCAGTCCCCTCCTGTTCTTGCTGCTTAGTACGTGAAAGTCCGAGGATGAGAAGGAGGCCTTCTTTTTACTAAGACATGAAGAATTTAGAAATTTTGCATTATTTGGTTAACCTACAGGGACAGGAAATATGCCAACACTATTTATTCTCTTACGAATGTAATAATGCATTTTAATATTTCTGAAAGGATGCATTTATATGAACTACAACATAACTTTTTCCCCCTCAACTGAAGATATGTTTTTATTGATATTTTAGAGCGAGAGGAAAGGAGGGAGGGAGGGAGAGAGAGAGAGAGAGAAACAATGATGTGAGAGAGAAACAGCGATCAGTTGCCTCCCATACATGCCCCTGACTGGGGATCAAACCTGAAATCTAGGTAAGTGCCCTGACCAGGAATTGAGCCTGCAACCTTCTGATATACAGAACAACACTTCAACCACTTGAGCCACCAGCAAGGCTACAGAATAACTTTTAAAAACTAGAACATATATTTAATTTTGTATTTAGCTTAGAAGTATCATTTAATTTCACAAATATTAATTAAAAATTCCCTAGGAATTATGTTAGGTGGGATGATCAAAGACCTAGGATTTGGCCTAGAGAAACTTACTGTTTGTGTGTGTGTGTGTGTGTGTGTGTGTGTATCCATGCACACACGTGTATGTGCAAGTAAGAGAGAGACAGAAAGACTGAGAAAGAGAGAGGCAGAGACGTAGCAGAGAGGCAGAAAGTAAGCCCTGGGAACAGACTGTTAACTAAATGGAGTTTTAGCATAGGTTCCCACAATGATGTTACCATCCTGAACAATATTGTGCTAATGGGGAGGGGAATCTACTCTGTTTAAGATAGGATTTAAGTGAGGTTTTGCGTGCTTCTGGAAAAAAAATAAGAGGTAGGCTCACTAAATAATACATTTAAACTAAACGTTTAAGTTTAAATGTGTTTTCTCTCAATGTTTTTCTTGGCCTAATGAATCCATGTATTTGTGTTGTTGTTGTGTGTGTGTGTTTTAAGACTTTTTAATTGATTTTTTGGAGAGAAACATTGATGAGAGTGAAATATCGATTGACTGCCTCCTACATGCCCCCTATTGGGGATCAAATGCAAGCCCAGGAATTGAACTGGCAACCTTTTGGTGCCTGGGATGACACCCAACCAACTGAGCCACACCTGTTAGAGCTGGTGTGTGCGTGTGTGTGTGTGTGTGTGTGTGTGTGTGTGTGTGTGTGTTTTAAGTTAAACTAAACAAACAAACAAACAAACAAACAAAACATGATTAAGTCAGATGTCCTCTTTGAGGTCCCAAATGTAGAATTTTAATAGAAGTTGACCATCACTCTCCACTCCTGCATCCTCAGGGCAATTTGAAAAATCTGAGTTTTATAAATCAGAAGGAAGAACTGTAAATGTTTTTAATTCTTTTTTGAATGTGGAAGTTAACATTTATACCATTTTTTGCTATACCCGATAAAACGTGAAATCTTTATTCTGTGGGTTTGCACAAGCAACTTTTGAAGTCGGATGTATCTATCAACATACTTATTAGAGGCATTTTTCCCGACAGTTTTGGAGAGAGTCTGAAAACCAATGCCAGTATGGTTTAGATATTCATAATTGTTTACACATGTTTCAGTAACAAAATATATTTGGGGGGTGGAGCTTTACTTTTAGGATTTGGGACAGCTGGAAATCATTATCGTTGTGGTATAAGTGTTCTAACCAGATAATGGTGTTAAAAAGAATATAATATCCTGGAATGCTTCCTTCTAGCATGGAACACATATTATTTTATTAAGTTGAGTTACATAAATAAGAATTGACTATTATCTGGTCACTTACACACGAAGGTGCCTAAGGAAGTAGGTTCTCAGAAGAAGCATCAAAAAGAAAATTATTGTGATTTATTATTAATTATTATTATTATTATTATTATTATTCAGATAAACTTAGTCATCTTTTTAAGGGCTCAATAGTTCATAGTCCACATATAGCAGTGGCAGATTCTAATTAAATATTTAAGAAATGGGTCATTGTTTCTAATCATGGTCTAATGTATCAAACACCTTGAAGATGTGTACAAGTTCTGTTCATATTTTCTTATCCAGGAAAAAATGATGATTAAGAAGGGATTATGTGGCTCCCAGACTATGTCCAGAGCCAAGAGGAAGCAGGGTTCAAAGGAAATTCATCTAATATTTGTGTCTTGCTTCTGAGAGGGGTGAGGCTGTTCATCAGCGGCATGTGGCCAGTTGGCAGGGAGGGCTGCAGGCCAGGCGAGGGGTTACCATGATCACAGATGGACGTGGCCTGGGAAGGAGGATGCCGGAGAGTCCCAGGCGGTGCATGCTATTTTGGGGGCTTCACACAAATCATGATTTTTTTCATTCTGTGCCAGTATTGACTCAGACACATGGGTCTGTTGACTGGCAGTTGAATAGCTGTAGATTATGGAAGTCTCCTCCTTGGAGACATCACTACGGATTTTCTAAAATAATGCTTAATAACTACCTCTGACTTCCTTTCCTCAAAAACACGTTTACAGTTGTTACATTTTGTGATATCAAGTGGATGGCACTAAGTCTTTACAAATAAGGGTATGAAATAGCAGAGTACATATTCTAAAGGAGAAATAGGGTCCTCTTTTTATTCACTAAGAGGTGTCAGCAAATTCGCAATCCATCGTTTATTTTCTAAATTTAGAAATAGCAGTTCTGCATTAGAGACTCTTACAGACGCAGAGCTGGCTCCAGGAACTCAGGACACATGTCCAGGTCTGGATTCCCATTGCCCTTCTCCATAAAGTGCAGCTTCCAGGAGGTTCCATGGTCAGCCCATGGAACTCACAGACAACGAGCCTTGGTATAGACCTGGACAAATATTTGGGGTTTACTCATATGCAGGGTGAGGGATGGGACATCCAAGATGCCCCCACCTCTGAAGTTTAGTGTGACAATCGAATATTAGATTCACGGGTAGCCTAAAAATGAATGTAACGACTGCCCGCAGAGCTACTGGTCAGTCGACAGCTAGAGATGTGCCCAGCCATGCACCCCCTCTTCTACAGACATCTTCCCCGTTCACAGCTCGGGCTCCTGGAGCCCTTCCCCCACACATAATTGTTGCAGGGCTCCCGGGTATACTTGCCCCTTCCTTAGGACCCTCCCCCTGTATTAATATTAGTATGTTTTAAGAGGATTTTTTCCAGTTTTATTACGATATGATTGGCAAAGGATTTCTAAAGATTCCCTGTAATCTAATCTCATTTGAAAACTTTCTTCTATAGAAAAATAAATTGATTTCAAATTTCTAATAAGAACCTACAAATTAACTTTCAGAGCCAAAGCCTTTTGGAAAACATGCTTATTTCAGCAATCTAGTTTGGGAGTGAAGTGGAGTGGCTCAGAGCATAGTTTGGAAGCAGCAGAGTTCTAGAATCAGGCTTCCTGGTTCAATCACGGGCTCTGCTGTTCTAAGCTCTGTGGCCTTCAGCAAGTTCTCTGGGCCTCTGTTTCCCCATCTGTGAAATGGGAATCATCGAAGTATTTACCTCATGTTGTTTGGTTTTGAGAATTGTGTGAATAAATGTAAAGCAATTAGAAGAGGGCCTGGCACACAATTGGTGCTAAGAAAATGTTAGGAACTGCACATTTTAAGTATTCTCAAGTGACAAATCTCTCATCTGTGAGGATGCAACTGGCCTTTGGGAAATATCCAACAGTTATTTGGAACAAATTTTGATTTTAAAAAAAGTGAAGAGAGTTTAGCAGTTTTGGTCAAGATTATGCTGTGAATATATACGATGAGACTCATGCAATCATTCCATTTATTATCAGGTCTGAATAAATTTATTATCTCTTGAAGGGGTGGCCTTCAAGTGATAGTTTTCCTAGAGATTACACATACTAAAATATTAAATTACTTTATGGCTAAAAGTGTGCCTGGTGATACTCAAGAGACCATCATTATCTTTCCTTGCTCATTCCTAAAAAATGGCACAGGGAATATTGGTCTCCTTGCCTTTAACGGAGTCTACCAAATAATATCTCTGAAGGATGTTCCTGTGTTTGGCAAAAAGAAAAAACATTTCTCTTCTTTTTGGTAAAGTAACTCCTGAAGTCTTAGTCTTTCAGTTGACATTGCTAATAAGATTACATACAAAATTGTGCAACTATCAAAATTAAAACACATGGCAGGGCAAATTTTACAGTCAATTCTGGAACTTTTGTTTTATCACATTCACTATAAAATTTTCAGTATAGTTTATTAGCACAGGCGGTTTGTTCTGCAAAGCCATATGCATTTTTACCTTTCATTATAGCTAAACTAAAATATAAGCAATTAAAGCATCTCCATTTCCGCTTACAAGATCCCAGTAGTAATAAAAATCCCATCTTAAACTTTCCTCTTATACCAGCCTGAAGACATTTTATCTTGTTATATTTTGCAAACATGTATATTAAGCTCTTTCTGTGCCCAGGCACTATTACAAGCTCTTCACAATATTAACTCAGTGTTTTACATAAATCCACGCTGTAAGGTTGGTACTATGATATCCCTATCTGACAGATGAGAAATGTGCCCAAGGTCTCCAACAGGACGTGGTGAACTAAGACTCGAATCCAGACAGCATGAATACTGTTTCGATCAAAGTAATTAAGAGAGATTATTTCACTTAAAGAAAATTCTTCCCTTTCTACTATTTCTTGAACTTTTGAAATCTGGTTCTCTCAACTTTATCGGCAATTTAATTTTAAAATACCCTATCAGGTTAAGTATCCCACATGCAATGTTGATTTTTCTAAATCATTAGGACCAGAAATATCATCCTCAAGCATGTGGGGTGGGGGTGGGGGAGAGAGTAGAAGAGGTAAAAACTCAGAAGAGTCCATGAAAGTCTGCACCACATTGCTAAAGAATGGGATTCCAAAGCGATGGAGGGCCACTGGGGTGGGGAGGCCTGGTCTGCTTTGAAGAGTGAGATCATGCTCAATGTTTTAAACTCATTAGTCCTGCCTGAAAAAAGGATGTGGGTAAAAAAGAAAAAAAAAAGACAACTTAGTAGCATTTTCAAAAGAAGCTAAATATGTCAGGCAGTCAAGTGTCCCAAATCTGCCTTCAGGGAACATATGTCAAACCAGCTTGTAGTTCTACATTCAGTGGAACCATCTGCAAGGAATAACCCACCCCTCGATCTTAGTCCTACCACACATGCACTCGAAGGAAATGGTCCAGTTGGTCAAATGCATCTGGAAATGTTCTCAGCATTACCTAATGGAGACATTAGGCCAACCTTTCTTTGAACAAAAATCAATCTGTTACTGCCTGCTGAAAGAAAGCACTTCAATGCCTTTGACTAGTGAGGACAATATAAGTAGGCCAAATGACATGCTATCAAATTTACCTGTGTTTTTAGAACCACCATTACCTATTACTCATACCACCTTCTGAGGCCTTGACAAGAAAGCAATGCAAGCGTCTCACAGATGTGTATTTCTAAGGCAATTTTAGACTTAGTGGCATTATGCTTTGAGAACTATAATAATTGCTGATTCTCTGTGCTAATAAATTATACGGAAAGACCCCACATAATTCCAACATGTAATATTGTTATATAGACACTGACTTCATTATCATTAAAATTATGAATGGAATAATACATGTAAACAGTACAGTTGCTAGGACAAAGTAAGTACTCAATAAATGGAATTATAATCATGTATATTTAGGCCAGAAATGACTGACTTTAGTATGTTTGTTGCTATAGTTATATTTGGCTTCATATTGTAAGGTATTAGGCTAAGAATTTTTTTTTTACCTGGGGTTTTTCACAATTCCGAAATTGTATACAGCATTGAGTGCGATTATACATTATTTCCTGGGACACGGGGTCAAAACTTTCATCAGATAGTAAAAAATGTAGATTGTTTCCTGTAAAATGTCAAGAACCACTGGCCCAGATGAATAATTTGCTTTAACTTGTCTCACACAGAGCTAAACTCTGTTGTTTGATGAAGCCCAAAATGTCTTTTAAAAAAAGAATTGATGTTCCAGACTTTGTCTGGTAGGAGGAGGAGGACTTATAAAAACATTAAACCTAGTCCCCAGTATCTCCCCCTCTCTTATGGCCACCCTCACTCTACTGGTCTATGCCGCTGCTACAGTTAGTTTGAACTTGAGAAATGAGGATGACAATGGAGAAAGAGAGACGAAAGATCTAGGGGCCTTTGGAATGATTAAAACCCACAGAGAAGTGGATATTAGGAATGGGAGTTACCAAAAGAACTCCCTTTATCTACTCTCTTTTGGTCAGAATCTCTTTCAAAGTTTCAAATGTCACAGTTGAAATCTGGGTACTCTACCTGGAATATTTTCTTTAAACACCCCTCATGCTTCCTTTCTATTTCCCTATCCAGCTCAGAAATCAGAAGACTAATTCTTAGAATGCCAGGACAGAAACTTCAAATGAAAATGTGTGTATCCGGCAGCAGGCTGTCCCCAGGGGAACTCGTCCGCATGCTGGCAGAAGCCACGAAGACTTAATTCTCTTCCACATGGTATTGGCATGACTGCGCTAACGGTAGGAAAAGTTTGTTGCCTCATGTAAAGGGAGCAGATGTGCCTTGGAGAAACATGGAGAACAGATGTGCTGAGTAAAAAGCTTTATTGGAATGGCAATTTATCTGACCGTGAGTTACATAAACTCGTGGGCTGAGTGTTCAACATCATTCTTTTTCAGCAACTCAGAAAGATAATTTATATAAGCACCAAAAGAGATCACGGATTAGAGAATACATCACTCTCACCTCTGCTTGCTTTTTAAGAAAACTGTGCTAAACAGAAATAGGCCAGCCTTCGATGCATGTCAGAGCTCACGGGCCACTAGGGAGGTCTCTACGCGCAGCATGTCTGTGTGTGCAAACTGCTTCTAGAAATAAAATCTCACTGTCCTCACTGCCACATGGGATTTGGAGAAGCTGGGGAAGGATTGCTCAGTCCCTGCACACAGAACTTGAAAGACTGGAAAAGGCTAAGTCAAGGGCACTGGACAAGATTGGAAAGAAGGCCGACAGCCCGGGTCACTGATGATGGGACGGATGCCTCTGCTACGATCCCTCAGGGAAGGGGGAGAGTGGGGACCCCTCCCTGCGGCACAGTGGGAACAGTGCCCGGGCCCACAATACTTTTAAGGGCCCAGGAAGATGCTTGAATTTCCTTTAAAATTAGAAGAAAAAAAATAAACTTTTTAGTCAACGAAAATAGTCTCTATCCATAGCATGTTTAACACTCCAAAAAATATATTTTGTTTTATTCCTTTAATTTTATGTTTTTCAATAATTAAAGTCACTCTTTTTTATTTAATTTAAATTATTTATTGTTTAAAGTATTACATGAGTCTCCTTTTTCCCCCATTGACCTCTCTCCGGCTGCTCCCACCCCCCAGCACATGCCCTCACCCGCCTACTGTCTGTGTCCATTGGTTATGCTCATGCATGCATACAAGTCCTTTGGTTGATGTCTAAACCCCTCACTCCCCGCCTTCCCGCATAGGTTGGACAGTCAGATCAATGCTTCTCTGTCTCTTGTTCTGTTTTTGTTCATCAGTTTATGTTGTTCATTATATTCCACAAATGAGTGAGATCATGTGATATTTATCTTTCTCTGACTGGCTTATTTCGATTAGCATAATGATCAGAAAGGATATATGCACTCCTATGTTCATAGCAGCACAATTCACCATAGCTAAGATTTGGAAACAGCCTAAGTGCCCATCAGCAGGTGAGTGGATTAGAAAACTGTGGTACATCTACATGATGGAATACTACTCTGCTGTACAAAAGAAGGAATTCTTACCATTTGCAACAACATGGATGGGACTGGAGAGCATTAAAGTCACTTTTAATGTTTCTCCTTCATGGACTATAAAAACAGATAGGATTCATATTTAAATGATAGATGCTTTAATTTTTAAATTTTATTTTTTCAATTATAGTTTACATTAAATATTATCGATATATAACAGCAACATATTCATCTTCATATCAAAATTGTTGTAAAGTAGAATTTTAAGTGTTTTTGTCACAGACATAGCCCAGGACCCATGAAGGTAAAAACTGCAGCTCTGTGGAAAGACCAGTCCCTCACTCTCCTTTCTGACTCCCAGCCAGTTCTCCCTTCCAGATGCCTTTAAACTCCAGCCTCCTCACCCGCCCTGGTTGGTTTGGCTCAGTGGATAGAACGCTGGCCTGTGGATTGAAGGGTCCCGGGTTTGATTCCGGTCAAGGGCACATGGTTGTGGGCTTGATCCCCAGTATGGAGTGTGCAGGAGGCAGCCAATCAATGATTCTCATCATTGATGTTTCTCTCTCTCTCTCCCTCTTCCTTCCTCTGTGAAATCAATACACACACACACACACACACACACACACACACACACACCAAAGAACCCTCCAGCATTCTCAGTATTATTGGATCCTATTTTTTTGCTGTTCTTTCTCCCCCTTCCCTTCTCTATATACACTTGCATGTAATCCCCAGAGGCACATCTGTATAAAAAGAGTTTTCATGATGATGATGATGATTCAATATTGACTGAGCACTTAATCATGCACTAAACTTACGCTAAAACGTTGCATTTATGATCTAATTAACTGAGTCCTCAGTACAACTTTATAAAATAGGTTCTATTACTAGTTCTGTTCTTAAAGAGAGGGAAACAGATTTTAGGGAGCTTAAATGCCTTATACTAGGACACACAAACAATTATGCCAGGCAGAGCGGGACCCTCACATCAGGTTTCCTTGTTAGCCATTATGGGCATGGGTCTTAGAGTCAGTCCATGGCTTTTAACCAAGTCCTAGTTTAGAAAATGTCCTGAGGTATTTTGTTAAGATGCAGAATTTTCTCTGATGAAATAATTTCCACAGAGGAAACGGGCTCTCACCCCCTTTATGGAGCTAGAACAAATTCTGACTTTTGCAATGACAGCATTGAGCATTTCTCTATAATAGATGTTGTTGTCAAAAATTAAATCACATTCCTCTGGAATATGGAGGCCCGCAAGGTAACTGTAAGCCACTAAAATGAGTATAGCATTGATATTATAACTTTAGAAGCAAACATATCTATTTATTCAGTAATTATTGATAAAAGGTTTTCTGTTCTTTCATTATAGATATTTGCTAACATATTAGGCAACTATAACTTGAGTTGTTTGGTAATAGTCCTCTGTGGTGTTGGAAAGGTGCAAAAAATAAGTGGGAAAACTGTAAAGGTTTTCCAAATGCTAGAACTGGAGCCATTCACACATCATTTAATAACTCAGCATCTAGATCGCTAATTATTTTTTAAAGAAAGCAGCAAATGCCCATTTTAGATGAGTCACTAAATGCTGGACAAGACTTTTCTTCAAGTCTTGGCATTTTCTCTTTCCTTGGTATCTTCCTTTTATTAATAGCAATTTATTTTAAAATGAAAGCTGTTTCTAGAAATGAATCCATGAAGCATATTCTCCTATACTTCTGCTATATGATGTAGTTTTTATTTATGGCTTTATTTTGGCAAAACACTTTTGGGGCAAATTACATATGAGACCATAGATCATCTATGGAAATCAACATCTGTGGATGCTATATTATTATCCATGTAATTTTTTTATTTAGACAGAGATATTAAAAGAAATATTTCCTCCTAGTATCTTAATTTCCTTAGAACATAAATATATTTTATTAATTCCTAAGCATGATATATCCCAGCCATAATAGCAGTTTATTACTTTCTAAATCTTTCTTTCTAAGAGCAAAACATTATGCTACTTGGATAAATCAAAATAAAATAACAGTTTATGTATCTTATATGGCTTTTTAACATTTTATTAAGAGTCATATTTTCTATAAATGAATGCCTATTTCTGATTAGAATAATTACATTAGCCAGAAAAGAAGGCCCATTAATAAGCAGAATAAAGAACATCAGAGTAGTATCACTAATGAGAAAAAGATAGGAGGGCTGCCTCTTCAACATTTAACATTGAAGGATTACCTCTAAATAACTCATACCACTACAGAATTCCTAATAGAAGTAGAAAAATAGGACCTCTCATTGGTCTCTATCAGTGATTCTCAACTGGGATTGATTTCACCTCTGAGAGGACATTGTGGATTGTCACCACTTGGAGAGGGGCGTACTACTGGGATCTAGAGGGTAGAGGCCAGGGATGCTGTTAAATAAACATCCTACAATGTACAGCATAGCTCCCCAAAACACAGAATTATCCAGCCCCGCTATCAATAGTGCCAAGGTTGAGAAACCTTTTCCAAATCTGGTTGTTTTATGTAAGTCAAGTAAATTAGCTCCTTTTCCCTCGCTGGTACTAACATAACCAAGAGTTGCCTCTGTGACAACCATATACATTCCAATTGATGATATAATAGAAACAGTCTCTAAACTAAATAGTTATTTATGGCTAAGTAGGCACTTAACAATGTTTGAGCACATAAAGGAGACAATGTCTATTAACAAATTAATTAAATTAGCCTATTATTCACCAAAAAGTCATAGTAATTGATTTTTTTAATTGACTGGTAAGCCTGTATTTGCTTTCTCTTCACTATCAGTCTTTGGTGAGAGGATCAAGTGAATAATTGGCATTCAGAAAGAAGTTGAGAGAATGAGGGAAGGAGAAATTAAGAAGCTGATTAACCACAAATTAGAGTCTCCTTTTTGGCCAGTTGAAGGCAGATTGCTTCTTACATTTGTTTAAAATTTAATAATTGAGCCCGTTAGACCAAAATCTAATTTGAAATGTAAGGAGGAATTGTAATTTTCCCCCTTAACCAACAGATAAAATATAATTACAGTTTAATTCATTTCCTTTTAGGTTCCACGTAAGGTTTTGGAGATCGCACTAGAACAGCCTATCACTTATCTGCAATAGTTGACTCTGGACTTCAGCCTTAGGAATACAATGAAGGAAGGCACTGTGGATGCTGACAGAAAAGAAAAACGACAATTCTGAAGACCAAAAGTTTTTAAGTCTCATAATTCATATCTAGTTAGCTATTAATGTCAATGGAAATTCTGGAATACCTAAGAAGTGATGGGAGGTAGGGGCTTTGATCCCTCACGCTTTGTATTCTAAACTTCAACATGGTATCAACTTGCAGTGAAACCTACAGACGAATGAAAGTAAACCTAAAGGAGAAATAAGGAAAAGGTCTCTGCATTAGGATTTTAACTGGAGTGTCCGGTGAGAAAACCTCTGCAACTGACGTCTCCCAGTCCCTGAGGAAGGGGCTACAGTAATCTACATTATTTATTCATTATCTGTTCAGTCATTTGAAAGTTTATGAAAGGAAGGCTAAAAAATACTAATGCTTATTAGACATCTTTCCATGTTATAGAATACAGTACTGCCGGGGAGCCACACAAAAATCTTTGAACTAAGGCCTGGAAATTATTCTTATACATGACTGAAATACTTTCCTTCAATCACCTGTAGGACACATCTCACACAAAAAATTCTAATATTTTTCTTGAGATCATAGTAACAAATGCCTAATACAATCTACTGTCTAACGTAATAGCATGGTAATTAACTGGTCTTAATATATTGTACGAGAATGGAGACATATCTTGGAAAATAATAGCTACTTCCCCATTAATGCTTTTATCTTACATTGTTAAGGTATAATTTATATCCTAATAGATAATTTATAATAGCCAAATACATTTTATGTATTTTACATACAGTAAGTTACAGAAACCTTAAGATAATAGTTAATTAATTACATTTGTATATACCTACATACCAAGTGGTTTTGGGGAGCTATATAACCACCCCACCCAGTTAAGATATTTGCCCCCAAAATTCACACATGCTTAGAGGTACCCATACCTTCTAGGTAACTGCTATTTTGATTTCTATCACCGTAAGTTAGTTTTATCCGTTCTTACACTTCATATAAATGTAATACAGTATGTCTTATGTCTGGCTTCTTTTTCTCAACATAGTGTTCTGAAGATTCTTCCATTTTTGTGTGTATTAATACACACAGATGTCTCAATAATATTATGTTAAATTGGTTTATCCCTTTTCTTATTGAATTGTTTACAGCTTTGAGCTATTACAAAGACAACTCATACTAAGAGATCTTGTGCCTTTTTATATCAGTTCCTGACAATTTTTCTTGATTCCTTTTCCCCTAGCCCAGTGGTCGGCAAACTCATTAGTCAACAGAGCCAAATATCAACAGTACAACAATTGAAATTTCTTTTGAGAGCCAAATTTTTTAAACTTAAACTATGTAGGTAGGTATATTGTTATTAACTTAATTAGGGTACTCCTATGTCTTAGGAAGAGCCACACTCAAGGGGCCAAAAAGCCACATGTGGCTCGCGAGCCGCAGTTTGCCGACCACGGCCCTAGATCATGGCAAGTTGCAAATGTCAGAAAAAATAATAGCAGATGGCACCAACAGACCAAGGAGTTACCTAGTGGTCTGGCAGCCAATCTCCATGGTCACCTCTTGCCCCCACTCACCCCACCTAAGGATTCTGGGTTTGTGTAGAGGGGGCTTCTCCCCACTTCACTTCCTCGGGCAGTTCTTCCTGCCGGCAGACCAGGCCAACACCACTCTCTGAAGGACAATGGCACCTGCTTGTAATACTTCACTCTCTTTGACTCGAAAGGGTAACCCCTCAAGTAAAGCAAACTGAAGAGTGGTACATGTTTTCCAGTTGTCTCCATAGTCTAGCCCAGTTTTGCACAGAAGCATATTCAGTAGCTATTGCACAGAGAGGATGTCCAATAGGTTTGGAAATGCTACACACTGTAGCTTCTCCTTTGGAAGATCTGCCATTTCAATCAGTGTAGGAAAAGGGCAGGGAAGTCCCACCATAAAGAAACCAACTTGCTTTTCTTAGCCATTGCTTCATAAATGTATGTAGCATGGACCCTAATCTTTTCCACCTTGTAAGTTCACCTGTTACTATCTTTCAGAATAATGGTTCCGTCCTGCCTGTTTTAGAGCAATTTTTAGGCCAATGTGAAAACCCCGTTGAGTTGGTGGTAGTTCATAAGTTAAAGATATGTGTTTCTTTGAAAAATATCCATCTCAGTGATGGGCACCCTTAGAAAATAGTATTAAACCCTGGGGAATAGATGAGACTGTGATGGTGGTGAGTAGAGAGGGGAGGATACTGTACTTGGCCACTACATGCAAGAAAACATGGTAGATACATACCACTCACTGAGTCCTTGCAAGCCATTATTCTCTTACTGACCTTCTGTGCTTTCAATGTTCCAAGTGGCATAAAAAAATCCCTGTGACATGATGCATTTAATTATACTTGCTGAGTGGGTTAGTACATATGATAATAGTACCAATTATTACTTCCCTAGAATCACCCATAGGGAGGGTATATGATGTGAGGAAATGTAGAAGTTTATACACAGAATCCAAAAAAGGGGGGAAAGACAGAGGAGAGAATCATCAAACAAGACAAAGTCTCTGGGCAATGTTTACCTCCTCCAAAATCAATAGGCTACATTACAACATAGGATGTGTTGCTCACAAGAGAAACTACAGCTTTTCGGAACGATCAAGGCATGAGAAGTGGATTCGAAATATATCTACCCAAGCAAATTTAATCTCATTCATTGGGTATCCCATCTGTAAAATAGTTCCATAAATTTTCCTCTCATTCTTTAAAATAATTTCTGCCGAAAGTAGTTTAAAATTTCAAAGTAGATCCAGGGACAAATCCAAGAAACACAGCACAATTTAAAAGGGAAATATAAAACCAATTTCATAACTAAGTGTGAGTACTCAGACTTTTTCATATTAACCACAATAGATCCACTGAATTCAGTCAGTGCTGGGAGGAGCCACCCACTAAAAAGAAAACCACTCATAAAAGGGTATCTTAGATACCTGGCCGAGGCTCCTGCTTTTCTGAAATGAGACCACAGTTTGGATTGAAAGACATACTTTTCCCCCCAACAATTTTCATTTGGCATTTTTCACCTGGGTTATATCACTTCCAAGTCAATCCAAGTGCAAATGTAAAATTCACTTACCTGCACAAAACCGCACGCCATAAAGTCCTCAAACAAGGGCAGACTTGGGCGGTCTTCTCGATAGATGGTGAGTTTGTACGTGATCAGGGTCTCACCGTGGGCCGGAGATTCATCCACCACAAGCATTGAGATTCTGTTCGTTCCTAAGCCCAGAGGGTAGTTGGCAAAGCTGGAGAGAAAAACGTCGATTCAGCCCAAACGAATTCATACATCAATGTTAAATGCCTGTAATTTGTCTGTATAATTTCACAAGAAACCTAAAATGTGAAATAAGTATTTTCACTTCTGTTTCCCAGTACTTTGGTTGGTACACTAAGAGTTATCTTGCTAAGCAAGTCATGTCTCCTATAAATGTAGGAAAGGGAACTAATATTTATTAACCATCCGTCAGGGTTATACATTATCTCATTTAATATTCATAACAACTCTACACAAAACCATGATTGTCCTCATTTTAAATATAGAGAACATAACCTAGAGCCAGGAAACAAACTGCCCAAGTCACATGGGAGAGGCAGGTTTGGGACCCAGCTTTGTCTGGCTGATTCCTCTTTTCTTTCTACTACATTTTCTTGGCTCCCAAGGATACAACAGCATTTCTTGCCCTACAGCGTGGGAACATGAGTATCTTCCTTGCTATGGACATGGATATGAAAAGGTTTTATCTTCTGTTCAAAATTACAAACAAAATAGTTGGTGGCTCTCACCAGGGTCAGAAGAACAAAATTCCAGTGAGACGAGGAAAGTTAACGTGACTCTGTCCACAACATGTTTATTAAGTAATCAATTCCTGAATATTCAAAAACTTGGGGAGCTGGGTTGGTAAGAGGCCACTGTTCAGAGGGATTAACTCTTTAGCAATCTAAAAACACGGGGACAATAATAAGCTAACTTCTCCCTTAATGAGTCCTCCTTGATATTTCATATCACAAGATCCACTCCTGTTAGAACATGGTTACCAAGATCCTATAAAAGATTGCTAAGAGATCAGCAGAGCGCCGATGTGTTCTTTGTAACCACACGACACCTGAGAAGTGGAAAGATTTCACACCCTGTTAGTCTCTCCAACTGATCTCGTGCCTCTCCGAACCACCTGCAAAGGTTGCCTCGAATGTCTGCTTCCCACTGTGACATCTTCACTCAGCCTGGCAGCACTCCCTACCTTGGCCCTGCCCGTTCATGCAGGTACACCTTGCACTGACAGTTCGAAGTCTCCACTCCAATCGTCACGGTTACCACATCAAAAGGGACTTCGGAGTAATAATCTTTGATCTTCGGGTTAAATTCCGGACTTAGTTCCAAATGTGGCTGTGTGAAGATCTGCTTGATATGACATTGTATGTCTTCATCTGTGTTGTTGTTTTTTAAAATGAAAAGGAAAAGACAAATTGGTCAGCGTGGATTTGTGACTGCTATTTGTCAAATTTTGTAGAGTTTGGCTCATATAACAGCTATTGACTTGACTTGGTGTCACGGAGATCATATATTTTGTTCAGTCCTTTAAGCTTTAAAGGCACAGGAGGTAGGAAAATGTCTGTCCAGTGCATTGATAACATGTTCATGGCATTTACTGCATATGCTAAGCAACAGTGAATCTGGGGTGATGACTCTGTGGAGTGGTGACAGAAGAGACGCAGCAGGGATAGAGGAGAATGTCTTACCAGGAAGTGTCATTAAACTGCCATTGGATTGATAAAGTAGCTTGTAGGCAGCAGGATGGAGCAAAGAATGTGTACTCTAATCTTATACCAAACACTCAGATCTTAGACCAAATATCACAGAGGTCCCTGCCCCCCTCCCTATCCCAGGCACCTCAACCTAAGAAAGTACATATGATAATAGTACCAATTATCTCCCCCCCCAACAATTTTCATTTGGCATTTTTCACCTGGGTTATATCACTTCCAAGTCAATCCAAGTGCAAATGTAAAAAGTGTAAGAAGGAGATGCTATTTTCTGCTCAATCCTACTCGATAATTTACATATTACTTCATACCATTGATTCTAAGCCATTTTAAAGAATGTTATAATAGAATTCACTGCAGGGAGTTATACAACTGAACTTAAAAAAATGATTATCTTATTAACTGTCACGGTTAAACTCCATTTTTACATGGCGATCACAATGAATTTCTTTTTTGTTGTTGTTATTTTTCCCCCTTTATTGATTAAGATATTACAAATGTGTCCTTATCCCCCCAATGTCCTCTCATACTCCCAATCCTGCCCTCACCCTCACCCCCTGTTGTCCACATCCATCACTTATGCTTATACAATGAATTTCTTAACATCAAATTTGATGATTTGTCTCCAGTGTTTTAATGTTTTCTCATCACCTCCAGAATCCAGCTCAAGCCCCTAATGAAGCAGGCGAGGCATTTCACAATCTCTTCCTTGCCTTTCCTGCTGTTGCATCTCCCCTTCTATCCTGGATTTGTGCTTCAACAGTACCAACATTTTTTATCTCTTTGACAGGCATGGAGAGGCACCACCAAATCCACGGTGATGGGTACCACTAGCCTTAGGAATACGTTATTCTAGTTCTGAGAACTAGGGCACAGTAGAACTCCCATTGTTCATTAAAATGATGAAAATGAAAATATCTGTACATTTCTGACCTACACTCTATGGTTTCCTCAGGCAGTAGAAGAAAAATCTATTCAGGTATAAATTAGGACCATTTACAATGCAACTGATATATTGTAATTTTATTGTAGGAAAAACTCTTAAAGAAAAAAAAAACACACTAGTCAATTTAGTTGAGGAAGTCAGTGAATTGAGTAAACTGCCAGCCTGATTAATTTTATTTGTTACACAAAAATTCTATCTGGCTGATAGATGCAGGTGGATTGCACCATAATTTTGATGATCACACCAGCTCCTAAATATTTTATAATAAATTAAAACATAATAGAATGAGGGTGAGATTATGTTGTTAGATTTCATCTTGAAAAGGCCCATACCTTTGTATTCTAATTAAACCGCTTGTTAAGAATGCATTTACAGTTTTAAAGACAGAGAAGCATCGATCAGATGCTCAAACCTGAGAGGGAAGGCAGGGGAGGGTGGGAGTAAGGGGAAAGAAAGATCAACCAAAGGACTCGTACGCATGCATATAAGCATAAGCGATGGACACAGACAACAGGGCGTGAGGGTGAGGGCAAGACTGGGGGGATGAGGGGACAATGGGGGGATAAAGACACATTATTTAAAGACAGAGGAACATCGATCAGATGCTCAAACCTGAGAGGGAAGGCAGGGGAGGGTGGGAGTAAGGGGAAAGAAAGATCAACCAAAGGACTCGTACGCATGCATATAAGCATAAGCGATGGACACAGACAACAGGGCGTGAGGGTGAGGGCAAGACTGGGGGGATGAGGGGACAATGGGGGGATAAAGACACATTTGTAATACCTTCATCAATAAAAAGTAAAAAAAAAAAAAAAAAGAATGCATTTTTTCTTCAAAGAATGTTTTCGGGCATAGTCTGTGTTCAAGGCACCGAGGTCAGCACAGGAAAAGCAGGCTATCGTAGGTCATGAGGCTGATGAGGTGGAGACAGTGACCCAACATGCCCCTTCCAACCAGCTGCGCTCAGTGGTAGGAAAGGCCATTTCCTGGGCCCGAAGGGCATTTAAACGCTTGCACGCCCTCCTATGCTCAGACCAGTTAAGTAAATAACAAAATGGAAAGTGTTTTTTTTTTTTCTTCAAAATAATAATCATAGGAGGTGTACTTCACTTTAATAAATATTTTTATCAGTTGTGGAGAGTTCATTTCTCTGTAGTTGACACCGTCACTTAACAGTGGAAGTGTCCAATGAGGCTCTCCCATTGCAGCACTGAAACAGCCCTCGGGGAGATAAAATGCAGAATCTTACGTTTAAGCAAGATGTTACCAAGCCCCTGTTTGGGGTTTCAGCGGAAACTTCACCTCTGGCTTCCGTGCTGCATCGTTAAGCCCTGCTTGCAAGCTGACTTAGGCCTGACGTCACATTCCACGGAATCATCCGCGTCGCTGCCTACAAACACGTGGTGTTGCCTTGGCATCCTCTCCAGCCCAGTCCCGGCTTGTCGCTGGCCTGCTCACCTGAGTCTGCGGGGACCCAGGATGGTAGCAGGCTGCGTCATGTACTTGGCAAGTCCACATGGAAAAGCTGTTTGAAGACTTGGTTGCTTTTAATGTGTTTCTCCTAACCACAGACTTTTATTGCCCTCTTGAGAGATAATCATAACTCATACTAAACACGAGAACACCCTAGAGTCTGAAATATAACCCCACCTGCCCTGAGGCATTATTAAGTTATCTTTAAAATCTCATGCCACGAAAGTAGGAAGATTAATTATGAAGACACAGGTCAGACTTATTTTTATTGGCACAAAAACATGAAAAGGGCCCTAACCGGTTTGGCTCAGTGGATAGAGCGTCAGCCTGCAGACTCAAGGGTCCCAGGTTCGATTCTGGTCAAGGGCATGTACCTTGGTTGCGGGCACATCCCCAGTAGGGAGTGTGCAGGAGGCAGCTGATCGATGTTTCTTTCTGATCGATGTTTCTAACTCTCTATCCCTCTCCCTTCTTCTCTGTAAAAAAACCAATAAAATATATTTAAAACAAACAAACAAACAAAAAAACATGAAAAGGGTGAAGAACATATCTAACACTTTCACAGTATCTACATCATGTTGCCTGGGAACTGATAAAAAGAGAGAGAGAGAGAGAGAGAGAATCTCATATAGTTGCTTCATTTTATTAATGAGAAAGTAGAAGACCAAAGAGGTACAGGGCTTTCCTGATGCTTCTTCAGCCCAGAGGCTCTATAATAATAAAAATATAATATGCTAATTAGACTGGACGTCCATCCAGACGACCTTCCGGTTGAAGCCAGGGCTGCGAGGGAAGCCCAGGTCCCAGGTGCAAGAGGGAAGCTGGTGCCAGCAGCCAGGGGGAGGAAGGCCTACGCTTGCACAAATTTCGTGCATTGGGCCTCTAGTGTCTATATAAAGCAGAGGAGCTAAGCTTGTCCACTTGAGCAGCCTCCAGGAAAAGCCGCACCCTCAGGGCCCCTCAAAATGAATTTGGAATATACTGGCCTTAAACAAATAAGCATAAAATATTTTTATGCAAAGGTGATAGATATTGACTCATTCAGAAACCTCGTATCTTCTGAAATTTTACTTAAACAAAGAGCCTAAAGATACACAAATATTTTGCCAGATAAGTATCCCATGATCTCACTCATATGAGGAATCTAAAAAACAAACTAAACTGATAAAATAAATCCCGAGACATAAAAACGGGGCAGACTGTCGAATCAGAGGGAAGGTGGGAGTGGATGGGTGGGAAGAGATTAACCAAAGGCTTTATATGCATAACCCATGGACACAATGTGTTAAAGGTCCAGGGAGGGGAGGTAGGCTGGAAGGGGTCAATGGGGGGTGGGGGGAAGGGCATATCTGTATTACTCTCAACAATAAAGATAAATTAGAAATTTAGAAGAAAGATAAACAAAATAAAGTGATGATTTATTCGAAGCAGAGCTGTGCCTGCTAGTGCTGCTGAAACCGCCCACAGGTACTCACCATTGCTGCAATGCACTTCTATGGTTGCATTCATAATTTGTTGAACCACAACTAAAAAATGTAAAGTGAACACTTAATCAAAATTTAAAAAACACATTCAGGAATCTCAAACGCAGCATAGTTTAATAAATCATATTTTATTATTTAACATTATTACATCAGAAAGTACTTGTAAATTAAACTGAAAACCACAGTAAAACAAAACAAGTTATTGGGTTCAAATCTCACAAGAATGGTTATTTCAAATAGGGAAATATTAAGGGGGCAATATGCATTGTCTAAATGCCACTCATTGCCTCACAGTGACTGCTCATGATTCCTTCTAGTTCTATAATCCTATGGCCATTATTTCCCAAATTATTAGAATTACAGCAATTACATCCTAGTTGGGTCAATTGACACTTCCTCTAAGTTTCTGAATTAAAATACTTCTTAGTAAGTATTTATGGTAGAGATGAGTGAATAAAAACACAGTGCTTAAACCGTTCATTTTAAAGAGCACAAACTGGTGGGAGAGAGTAGAATGGAATTTCAGTTCATCCGTCAGTTCTTCACTGGGCCTACTGATTCATTCTACTGAAGCAGCGATTTTCAGACTTTGGTGTGCCTCATGGGAAAGGCTTGCTAAACACAGAATGCTGGGTCTCATACCCAGAGATTCTGATTCAATAGATCTGAATTTTTCAAGTTTCCCCAGTGATACTGATGGTGCTGGTCTGGGGACCACACATTCAGAACCACTGTATTGGATTAAACCTTGATTTGTAGTAAGAAAACTTTAATATTTTTAAAAAATTGTAAACATGGTACTTTTTATTTTTAAAATCACAAATATTTTCTTTTCTTGTAACCAAGAGTTCAGCATTTTTCAGAAAGAAAAAATTAGAAAATCAAATCAAATCAAAAAGAAAGAAAAAAATTAGAATTTATAGATAAAATACTAGAGATGAAATCAAAATCACCATTAATTTTCCTTGAGGCTCATGTTGCTTGTTTTTTTGCACTTAACAATATATCAAAAATATATTTAAGGTCATAAATATTCTCCCACAATATTATAATGGATTTATAGTATTTTATTGGATGCTTACAGTTTATTTTATTTATCTGATCCACTAGGATTGCAAGAGTGATGGTTTTTATTTATTTTATTAGTAATTTTTATAATTAATTTTGTATACATTTTATTTTTTTATTGATTTTTTACAGAAAGGAAGGGAGAAGGATAGAGAGTTAGAAACATCGATGAGAGAGAAACATCGATCAGCTGCCTCCTGCACACTCCCCACTGGGGATGTGCCCGCAACCAAGGTACATGCCCTTGACCGGAATCGAACCTGGGACCCTTGAGTCCGCAGGCTGATGCTCTATCCACTAAGCTAAACTGGTCAGGGCTACATTTTAAATGATTTCCTTAAAATGAATATCCAGAAGTGAAATTTCTGGTCTATAATAATAAGTTGCCCGGTTGGTGTGGCTCAGTGGTTGAGTGTTGACCCATGAACCAGGAGGGCACAGTTGATTCCTGTTCAGGGTACATGCCCAATTGTGGGTTTGATCCCCAGTAGGGGGCATGTAGGAGGCAGCTGATAGATGTTTCTCTCTCATTGATGTTTCTATCTCTCTTTCTCTCTCCCATCCTCTCTCTGAAACCAATTAAAAAATAAAGTTAACAAATATTATAAAAAAGAATAACTTTAAAGCTTTCTTATATGTTGTTAAATGGCCCTTTACCAAAGGTTCTGATTCATACACCTATCAGTAGCATCAGAATATTTATTTCTCTTCATTCTCCCCAACTCTATTATTTTTAAGAAGAAAATACCTCCAAATATGAGGAAACAGCACTTCCTTGTTTAATTTTCATTTTAGATTGTCACTGAAGCTAAATGATTTTTATGTGTGTTTTGCCCATGCAATGCCAATTTTTAATGTTCAATTAAGTGTGAGACTATCCTTTTACCTTTTTTATGTTCAGTTGCATCAAATGGCACTTGTGGTTTTTTAATGTTCTCATCCTCCGAGAAGGAATGCCTGCAAGTGCAATGCCAAACAACT
Organism: Myotis davidii; assembly: GCF_000327345.1. Lineage (NCBI taxonomy): Eukaryota > Metazoa > Chordata > Mammalia > Chiroptera > Vespertilionidae > Myotis > Myotis davidii. Next base: position 907,435 of record NW_006285795.1, read on the forward strand.
CTATCAATGAAATGAACAAAATCACAGAAATTACATCAAACACACTATTTTTTTTAAATGTGTGGGCACAGTTTTTTTTTTTTTTGCTGAACACAAAGAAACACTTTCTGGATTTCATTCCTTGAAACTGGCAAGCTTGTCTCAAACGAGGTGGGTGGAAATCTCATCATCTCTAATCAGCAGAAGCGCATTTGAAGAAAACCAGGGGAAAAGTCACTCTTCAGGCCAAAAGCGAGCAATCTCTGATAGCTGGGGCCCAACAGAAGTGATTCGGGAACACACATTCTTACGGGAATCTGTTTGGCTGAAGTTGTAGTCTTGAAGCAAAAAGCCTAACAGACACACATATAATCTAAGAAATACAAGTGTACCATGCAGAAAGGCATGCCAGGGTTTCCATCCTTAAACCCAGATCAACAGGAGTGAATGATCATGGTCAGTTATATCTTGGTGTGTTTGCCTCATTTTTCTGTTGTCTAAGTAAATGCTTAGCCAGATTGCCCCTTAAATCCTCAAATTTTGGAACAAAATAATCTAAATTGCAGACAGATAAATTGCTGGCCATGAAATAAAGAATACTGGGCATGATGTGACTCGATTTTCCCGTGCTTTGTTGTGAACCTCCATTTCTACTCCAACAAAATAGAGATAACAATACTGGCCCAACTTCACAGGGATGCTATAAGAATTAAATCAAATGCTCTGTGTGTAATTACATTTTATACATATTTATCATCCCAGATATGGGCTGATTAATATCTGTGGAAGACATGAATAAGCCATACTCAATTCCTTCAAAATATAAACATCACATAAGGAAATTAAGAAGAATCTAGAAATTAAAAATATTCCTAATGTGTAATGCTTTTATTGCACTTTATTTTATTTTATTTGTGTGTGTGTGTGTGTGTGTGTGTGTGTGTGTGTGTGTGTAAAATGAAGTAACTAGGAGTAAAAAATAATCTAGCCCTGACCGGTTTGGCTCAGTGGATGGAGCGTCGGCCTTCGAACTGAGGGGTCCCAGGTTTGATTCCGGTCAGGGGCATGTGCCGTGGTTGAGGGCACATCCCCGGTGGAGGGTGTGCAGGAGGCGAGGGCACATCCCTGGTGGAGGGTGTGCAGGAGGCGGCTGATCGATGTTTCTCTCTCAGTGATGTTTCTGACTCTCTGTCCCTCTCCCTTCCTCCCTGAAAAAAATCAATACAATTTTTTTTTAAAAAAAAATACTGTCTACAACTAACTTTAAAATACAATTCGCCCTTGAACCATGTAGAAGTTAGGAGCTCAACCCCCTGTGCAATTGAAAATCCACATACAACTCCTGACTCTCCCAAAACTTACCTACAGTTGCCCTTTTGCCTCCAAGGATTCAACCAACCACAATTGAAGATAACATTTTCAATCTGCGGTTAGGAATCCATGGCTGGGAGTCTTAAAATGCTGTTTTTGATCCACGGTTGATTGAATCTATAGATGCAAAACCCAAGGATACTAACAACTGAATGTCTTTATTGGAAAAAAAAAATAAGTGGGCCTGTGCAGTTCCAACCAGTGTTGTTCAAAGGTCAACTGTATTTCCCTTCTCCCAAGGAACTAAGAAACAGATAAAGCAAGCATGGGGTGAGATACGTTTAATTGAGGAATCTCTGAGCTCAAATGAAGCAAAAACTCGAAGTGAAGCTCATAAAAGATACAACCCTGACCTGCATGCAAATCGAATTTTGGAAAAGTTACTCTTTTAATGGAATGAGATGTTTTAAGGCAACCTGTGGTGACTTCTCATTTAATTTTGGGAATAAATGATGCTTTCAAAATGTGAGTTTTCATGGAAAGCATGTGAATAGAGCAAAGTACACTTGCAACTCTATTTCAAGTGAAGTCAAAATTAGCAGAGAGTGCACATTCTGTTCAGATTTATACTAATTCTGTCGGGACTTCTGTATTCTGAGCCTCAGGACACAGACATAACTGTCACTTTTCCAAACTGTTGCTTTTCTGACTTCATCTCTTTTCAACTTGTTGCTATAGGCAGTTGATCTTTATTTCAAACAAAACAGAAACAGAGGCATGGATACATGGAACAGACTGACAGCTGTCAAAAGGGCTGGGGAGGGAGGGCTGGATGAAAAAGTTGAAGGGATTAGCCCCAAAACATCTATACATAATACATAGACACAGACAACGGAGTGGGGATAGCCAGAGGGAAAGGGGTGGGGGCTGGGTGGAGGTGGGCAAATGGGGGAAAAGGACTTTGCTTGGATGGGCACATGATGCAACATGCAGATGATGTCTGGTTGAGTTGTACACTTGAAACCTTACAGTTTTGTAAACCAATGTCAACCCAAAAAATTCAATAAAAATAACATCAAATAAAGGATGAAGTCAATAATCCCCACAGATAGTATAGGTATGTGAAATTGGCTTTTTCTGTAGGAAAAGAAATCTGGAGGTGACCATTGTGAAGATAAGGACCGTGATGAATGCTTACTCCTCACCTCACCGTCCTGTCTACCTGCCTTATGCACTGGAACAAAGCACCTTACCATGCCTGTGAAGGCCACCTCTATTCCTACTAGTTGTGTGGCTTGAGTAAAGGACATTAGTTTCCTCATCTCAAAAATGTGTATAATATACATGCTCCTTTACTACAGCATGGATCACAATTAAATAAACATATGCTCACAGGTGAATTGCAAGATAATTACAATTGAGTATTCTTTTTTAAATTATTCTAAGAGCAATTTACTAATTGCTTCCTGATAGAGATCTAAAGTTTACTCGTCTCAGTGTTAACTTCGATAAATCTGTCCATGTTATCTTGCTTTTCCTATAAAAAATATTTTCCCCACTGCTGATGCTGAAGTGAACTATGGATTGTATGGAAACATAAAAAAGAAAGCACACTGCTGTTTACTACTCGCCTGCAACGCAGCATGCTACGCACCAGTACATGGAGGTTCTCTTATGCAATCCTCTGAAGTAATGCCTAGGAGGTAGTACAATCCGTATTTTACAGATGTGGGAAAGGGTCTAAGGGGGGTCAAAACTTACCTGCTGAAATTAATATACTCCAAAGTTGGGATTTTTCAGTCTGTCTGGTTCAAAAAGTTCTGACCTTTGCCAACTGCACTCAACAGCGGCAATTAGTAACTTCCCTCTTTGAAAGGGAACCAATTACGGTTAGGGCTAGGGTTAGATTAGGGTTACAGTTAGGGCGCAATATTCTGAATTTAAGGTAACTTCATTGGTTAACTTTACAACATATGTGGAACTTGAACAAAAAAACCCCACTTATTGGGAAACACTTTTCCAAAGCTTGCGTAACTCAAGGGAACATAAGGAACAGTACTTAAATAGGCTTCTTGATCAATCAAGTCTGCTCTTCCCCCATCGACAATGACAAAGGAGACATTTTGGGTGATTTCAGTGAGTGCAAGGAACCAACAATGGGGAACCAAGCTATACTATTTAAAACCTAACTCTCAAAGAAGCAAAACCTTCTGTCAGGCCTACTACTTCTAAGTATTGGGGGAATAAGGCCAACTTCATAAAGCTGTGACAACTAAAGTGATTTCTTATCCTGAGAGCGGTCTTAAGAATTCTTCAAATATATACTTATTTGTATTTTTGAATTACAGAAAAGACAGCTAGCTTCTTATAGAATTGCTTCCTCTAGCTCCGGAGGCAGAAGGAAATGAAGTCCAAGTCTAATTAGATGTCGTTCCTGAGGGCGACAGCAAGAGACCAATGACTACCATGGCCTTCCTCTTTCATCTCCCCAGAGGCGTAGGCTTACTTCTGTCTTCCTGGCCATAGAAAAGCCAAATCTTCCGTCATTCTACCATTTGAAGAGAAGCAGACCTAGCTAAGGCCTTGGGCACTGCCCTATTTGCCAGCGACAGAAGGTGTTAATATGTTCACCCTGTCCATCTTCCCTCTCACTCCTTCATTAGAATGGAAGTGAAAATGGGGGGACCAAGAAAGGTTTCTCCCAACCAATTATTTCCCTCTGAGGTTCTACCTTCTAAAAAAATTTTGTGGCAGAAACGGACATTTTTATAAATTTGGATAGGTTTTGCCCAGAAAAAAGTCACACCCCAAAAACCAGCTAAATAAATGCGTACACCATCTTGGGCTAATTCTGACTGACAGTTCATAAAACAAATCTCACCCAGTTCTTTCTGCCTGATGTTCCCATAGCTCAAGGACATATATTATGAAATGAAATTAGATCGAAACTTTTAACTGTAAGCATTACTTTTTAGTGGAGTCAAGTTCAGTTGGTTTGAAACCCTGTTGGGTATATTTTTGTTACAGGGTTTGAAGACCACTGGAATCATTATGGTTTCAATGATTTCAAGAAGCTTATTTCCCAGAGCATGAATTTTTGGACACACTTGTTTTTGTTGCTTTCTTTAATTTAGGCAAAGCCTTTGAAATCAATCTTTAGACTAGAGATTTTTTTCGAATTGCACAATTCAAGTTTGTGGCTCTCTTACCATTCCAATGGATGTAACTGTGCCTTTTTATTCAGGAGCTGAAATTGCTCAAAAACATTTAAAAGAGAGAAGTGTTGGGTCAGAACTGAACGAGCTTTTCCCATAGGATTTGCAGTGTCGTAAAATTCACGCATCCAAGACTGAATTCCGGGAGAAGTTGATGGAAAGAGCTGAGAAGGAATATTCAAAGACAGAATATCAGAATAAGTGGTAGACAATAAATTTAAAGGTAGTATTACTAAGAAAGTAGTTTATATTCAGATATTTTAAAAAATCAGTATTAATTGAAAATCCATTTTCAGCACCATAATGTAATTTTCTGTGTAGTTGTCAAGGTAAATGCCACTTTTAATATGGCTCTCATTTTTTTGATGATCCTATTTCCAAATGGGGTGAGTTTTTGTTCTCTTTTCATTGAATTTAAATAGATTTCTCCTTCCTACAGATACCTGAAAACAGCTGAGTAACAGGGTGGGTCAGGCAGCAGGAAGAATGAGTAGGAATCCTCTTGTGTTACAAGTGAGTTATATCGAAGTGAGAGATATTAATCCTACCAAAAAATATCTGCATTCTCTTTCAACTCTCACAGTATATAAATCGCTGTGTGCCCTTTCTCCTGTGAGGTAATTCATTAGTTCTTCCCCACATTCTGCCAAGAGATGTTCTTGACATTCACAACATCTTAAGTGATGAATTCCTGAAGAATGAGACCAGGTCTCTGATTATCTTTGTATAGTATGAAGCCAAACTGTCTGAGTGTAATACTATGTTTCCAATAATTAAAGTGATGATCCATGCATTTACACTTGATCTTAGCCAAAAGGCCGAGAAGCGATGATCCATGCATTTAATTATCTTTGGGGCAATAAGCTTACTTTGAACCCTCCAACATATGGGGCTAAATTATAAAAGCAAATAGAAAATTGGTTATAACTCATACAAGTAGCATATGAATACATGATTTCTTATAGTAAGAAATAAATATTTGATCCAAACACATTAATAACATATTATCAGTGGATTTTTAAAAGTGCTGTGTTAAAATGGTTTATATAAACATCTTAGGCAGAAAAATACAAATTCATTATAATCTATCTGTACAAGTGGCAGAACTAGAAACAAAGCAAGTAATGAGAATGCTCATATACGTATAAATTATCCTTCAATAAATTAATAGAACCCAAGAAAATACATAGGAAAACATGGTATTTTTGAGGCTGAATCTAGTAAAAGTTATTACTATTATTTAATTACTGGAGGCCCGATGCATGAAGATTCGTGCAAGAATGGGCCTTCCTTCCCCTGGTTGCTGGCACCGCCTTCGCTCTGTCCTGGAGCCACCTTTCTGCCTTCCCATGCTGCCCAGAGGCCCGGAGTGGCTGAGGTGTTCCGCATCACCCCCAGCCACTCAGCACCTGCATATGGCAAATTAACCTACCATCTTTGTTGGATTAATTTGCATGCCCACTCCTGATTGGCTGGTAGGTGTTGTGAAGGAACAATCAATTTGCATCTTTCTCGTTTATTAGTGTAGATTTTCTTTCTTACTTTAAATTTTCTTATTTTGGTGGTGAGTTATAACAAATTAAGACTTAGATGGTTTTCCTAAATATTATTATATTCAATAATATTTGATTTTACATAACAAGGGCATAAGCAGAAAAAATTTTGGTCACATGATAATATCCCAAAGCTAAAAGGAAAACTTCTTTAGAAATTTGGATATTTTCTCCTTAAAAACTGTCAAATCCTGGCAGCTTTAACAACCTCATATTTTTTAGCTTTAATGAGACATTATTTATAAACTCTTCAAGAATATGGGCTCTTCTCATCTTCATATATCTCTGAACAGAAGAAAGGAGTTTACAAAGATTTCTGTTCCTTAAAGAAATATATTCACCTAAGTTAAAATCATAAGCAAGCAGTTTATGGCTGATTTACTATAACCTCAGTAATCAAGATGAATCAAATGGCACTTTTGTTTTACCAGTTGGAATTGCCCCAAGCTCCCAAGTTCCTTTATGAAAGTCATAATTGAATTAATCTCCTCTAAAGAAAGGCATCGATTCAGTTCCTTTTTGTAGTTTTCACCCTATAAAAAGGAGGGAAAAAGCAACCCTTAAGCATTTGCTATGGCGCACTTCACAAACCAATGAAATTTTGCACTCTGTAAATAAACAGCTGGGCTAATGAATGCTAACTAATACATTATAACTTCAACCCATGACAATGGTGTCTGCATGTAAGAGAACTTCATGTTTGACAAAGAGAACCTGAATGAAATCGCTCTGTTAGTAAGGCTGGGGAGAGGAACCCAAGAGGCAGAAGGTGTGGGGCATTGTGGGAACGCAGAAAGAGTCCCCTTTAGCCTCCAGGTACTAGAGAATGCAGCAGCAACATATAGAGAATGGTAACATACCTAGTAATCTGTACAGATATTTCTGAGGCCCCTAGAACACTTCTATTTACATTCCATAAAAACTAATCAATGCACTATGACGTATTATATCCTAATCATCACTTTCTAATCTGTTAACCAGGTGTGAATGTTTCAAAAAATTAATATAACTCAAGGCCCTTGATGCCAACCTGGAACAATCATTGCTTTCTAGACTGACTCCAAAAAGTTATGGTACTCCTTTTATTCTATAACATATAATATGTATTTGTCATAATATCTGCAAGTGTTCTTTATGAATTAGGAACTACTTTTCTTCATTTCAATTCATAACTTTATCATAATTAGTCACATACTTAGCTGACACAAAAATAATATTGGTCCTCAGATGGATAAAAATACTAAGAAGTGTAATATAACTGATACAAATTCATTTCAAATGAATTATCAAGTTGCTTAATTACACCATAAAGAAAATAGAATCTTGTAAAGAATGACTTGGAAAAAAATATTTTCCAGTATAAAAATATGCACTTACCTTGGATACAGCTGATCTGTAGAGTCTGTGAAATATCTCAGAGAATATGGAAAGTGAAGATTCATTCGAGAAGAGAAAATTGAAAGTGTCTTTTAAAAGAAATTCTTCTGTGTTTTGGTCCTCAAAATCCATATTATCGTCATCTTGAAAATGCAAATGCCCATGCACCTGTGAGAAAGGAAAAGCACAGAAAATATATTTCATTGACTTACTTTTACTGCAGTGTCACTTCTAAGACATGATTCATTTCCTGTTGGATTGCAGATCAGAACTGACATCTAGTGGTCTTTTTGGAGGTCAACAGTTTCATAAACTGTAATATTCTTTCCAAGATACAATTCTTTGTGATAAAATTAACTAATGGATTATAAAGTCACATTAGCTTAGCTTAAAACCATTGTTGAAGAACTTGTGTGCATGGAAGATTACATATAACATTTCTGAACAATACATTTCAAAGAGAATAACAAACTATTAGATCTGTGTAAAATGTTGAATGACCATTATAATACATAAATTCATAGTTTTAAAATTTTATGGATAAATCTTTGACCTATTCAACCAAATGTCACATATAATGTAATCATTCTCCCAATATAGAAGCTTGAAAATCAATCAATGCAATATAAAATTGAATTCTGGTTGCATGTAATTTTATTTTGTTCCTCTTCCTGCTTTCCCATTCCACATCCCAAAATAAAGCTTTCTATAGATGAATTCAACCAATTCTTTTTTCACTAATGGCTATTTTAGATTAAAAATATCTTAGAGGAAATTATCTGAATGAGTTCATTTGATTTGAGAGAAATTATAAGAATAAGAATATATAAAAACTCTTCAACTTATACATATTTATACTAGCAACATCATATATGCAAAGATCATTTCTATGATCTTTTACATTAAAATACAGGCCAATTTTAAAGTAAATATGGAACGAATGAGATACCTTTTTCTTACAAACCCGTGTGAATAAGCTTGGTAATCTGCTAGTTTCTATTGTCTAAATGTCTGCTTTTCTGCATTCCACATACTTAGCATTATACCCTATTTCTTTCCTAAGCAGTTTGTGAACCATAGGAAAATCGATGCTTGTTCTGTAGGATGCATAGTTGGAACTGGAACTCAAATCACAGGCTCTCCACATATTAGTTAATTCTCTGAACCACCATAAGCGTAAGTAGTGACTTTAATGAAGTTGCTATTTATTGACTCCTTACTATGAATGAAAATCACACACACACACACACACACACACACACACACACACACCGTTCAGCAAAAAGTGAAGCTCATGCAGCCCTTTGGCACACTCACCTGGAGCACCATCGGGGATGTGAAACTGCCATAACCAATGTCAAAAGTGAAAAGTTGAAAACATAAGCTGCATCTGAAATAAAACCGCAGGGAACACATTACATTCTATCTGCTGCATTTAACCTATTCTTTGGAGTTACATTATGAATAGTTACTCTAGTTACATTTCAAGGTCTGTAAGAATTAAAAAGAGCAGTTTTTGGATCATCTAAGATTGCTTACAATTTCATTTTGGATTTGGAATCTGTTTTGTTTCTTACAGAAAATACAAATATATCTAAAGTATTCATCGCACATTAAACTAAACAATGAAGTTACACTGTGAAAACCTAAATAGTCTCATTCATGTACAAAGCATGATAATGCTTAATGGAGTCACCCCCTCTTCCGGCATACTAGCTTTAACATTTCCCTAGGAAAAAGGCATTAGATGATATTCAAGTTGACTGAGATATGGACAGAGGAGTTATTGAATTTTGTTCATAAAAGCCTGTAAGAAAAAATATATCTAGTCAATGGTAAGTATATGATAGAAATAGCTAAGCTTGAAAGGGGCTGCAATTTAAAAAATTAGTTTAAGTAACGTTGCTTTACTTCTTGTCACCCACTATTTAGATCCGGATGAGTCTGCAATGTGCTCTGATGTTTAGGATCTATAAACAAGGAAGCAGAATGTTTTCCAAGAAGCACCTACATGTGATAATTAGGTTATATTTTCACTAACAATCAGTTTGTAGCAGGTAGGGTTTTTCCTTTTTTTAACATCAGACTTTGCTTTCACCTGTGGAAGGCCTTCGGTCCCAGAGGAGACGTTGGGCTGAAAGCTTCGGCTGCCAGCAGGAGTTTGCTGATTGCTTCCTTCATGTTATCCAAAGCCTGGAGAGGCGAACTGGCCCTCAGGAATGTCTCAAAAAAGGTTTGCAGCTGTAACAAAGTAAATAGTTCATATGTTCAAACAGCATCCCAATTTGTCTCTCTATCATTTCCAAGGTGCCCTATTTGAAAGATTCCTTTAGATTCTCTTTGTCACACCTAAAAACTCCTAATTAGAAAATTTTGATAATCTAAGATATCCTATCAAATAAAATAGTAATATGCAAATTAACCATCAATCCATCACAAAGATGGCGGCGGCCACGAAGCTGGAGCAAGCAGGAGGCTTGGTTGCCCCGGTGATGGTGGAAGCCAAGCTTCCTGCCTGCCCTGCCGGCCCTGAGCTCCACTTACGGCTACAAAGTTTCAATTATAGAAGATAAATAAATCCCAGATACCCTCTTCCAGCCAGTGTGGCCTCCACTCAAGGAGAGGCTGGGAACATGGGTTGCCAGGGGAACCCAGGCTTTGAGTGGGACCAAGGCAACAAAGTTTCAATTATAGAAGTTAAATAAATCCCAGATACCTGCTTCAAGCCCGCGGGTGTGACCAGCCTGAAAATGGCCATTAGTCCCTCACCCAGGCTGTCCAGGCACCCCAGTGGGGGCCCCCACCACCCTGAAGGGCCTGTGGCCAGCCTGAAAATTGCCCTTAGCCCCTCACCCAGGTTGGCCAGGCACCCCAGTAGGGACCTCCACCTTGCAGGGAGTGTGGCCAGCCTAAAGACGGCCCTCAGCCCTCACCCAGGCTGCCCACACCCCTATGGAGTGAGGGTCCCCACTGGGGGACTTGACCAGCCTGAAAACAGCCATGAGGCCTCACCCAGGCTGGCTAGGCACCCTAGTGGGACCCCTACCCTGATCTTGGACACCCTTCAGGGCAAACCAGCCAGCCCCCACCCATGCAACAGGCCTCTATCCTATATAAATAAAAGGGTAATATGCCTCCCAGCACCGGGATCAGCGGAGCCGTGAGGCTTCCCGGCACCAGGATCAGCGTGACAGGGGGCAGTGCCCAAGCCCCCTGATCTGCCCTGCTCTGTGTGTGACAGGGTGCAGCGCCCCAACCCCCTGATTGGCCCTGCTCTGTGATAGCGGGTGGCGCCCCAACCCCCTGATCCGCCCTGCTCTGTGGGTGATAGAGGGCGGCGCCCCAACCCCCTCATAGGCCCTGCGCAGCCGCCAGTGCAAGCCACCATCCTGGGCCGCAGGCTAGCCCCAGAAGCCGTGATCGGGGGGAGATGGGGGTCCCCTGCCCAGGCCTGACACCTCTGGCGGAGGCATCAGGCCTGGGCAAGGGGCCAATCCGGCGATCAGAGGGTGATGGGGTCAACACCTCTGGCCTGGATGGGGGCGGAGCCGGCAATCGGAGGGGTCTGGGGGTCCCCTGCCCAAGCCTGATGCCTGGGCCAGAGGCATCCGGCCTGGGCCAGGGGCAGAGCCAGCAATCAGAGGGGTCTGGGGGTCCCCTGACAGGGCATGCAGGTAGCAACCAATCAAAGTGTTCCTCTCATTGTGATGTTTCTCTCTGTCTTTCCCTTTCTCTTTCACATTCTCTAAAAATCAATGAAAGAATATCCTCAGGTAAGGGTAAAAAAATAATAAAGAAATTATTATTATTATGAAAGACACATCTTGAAAATGCCTAAAAAAAGTTCTCATTTTTTCATGGTGATGGGACTGGAGTCCGTATTGATGAAAAAAACCTTGCTGGCTGCGGTGACTGGCAGTGGCTGCAGCAGCGGGGTTATGGGGCTGGTTCCTTCCCCTGATCAGCCCAGTCACCTCCCACAAAGGGAGGCCAGACTGCGGCTTAAGCCTGCTCCCCAAGGGGAGCAGGGAGCAGGCCAGGCCTAAGCATAGGACATCCCCTGAGGGCTCCCAGTATGTGAGAGGGGACAGGCTGGGCTGAGGGACACCCCCCACCCCAGTGCACGAATTTTGTGCACCAGGCCCCTAGTATGTATGTATGTGTGTGTGTATATATATATATATATATAATGTAGTATATATAATATACATAAGGTATATTATATATAGAAAGAGTATATAATATTCTGCAGGTATATTATATAATGAATACAGGAGTAGGCAAAAATAGGTTAAGAATAGTAATAAATAGTACAATAATTAACTAAATAATAATACAAAAATAAACTGTTTTACATACAAATGTAAACCTACTTTGCCACCCATTTATATCATACATATTATATAATAATCACACATATTTTTAAAAATAGAAGCTTTTTAAATGAACATGGGGTGCCACTGCACCTTGTACTTTCAATTGCTTTAGGTCTAGATGTTTACTCCATTGTTTCCCCTTTCTGTGGCATCTCTCCATGGAGAGTGACGTGAAACTGTAACAGGCTTCTGATCAGAACGCCCAAGTTTAATTTCTTACTCTACCAGCCAGATGACCTCAGACTTGCAATTCAAGTCTCCAAATTTTTGTGTCTTCTTTAAAATGGGTTGGCACCTACCAGCAGAGTGCTATGAAACCAAATTAGGAGAAAATGTATTTGAAAGCCACGGGAAAGTATGAAATTCAAATCTAAGCATTTTGTTATCACTTTTCCGTATATATCAGAACAAAAACAAGTGTGTCAAAGTTGCTTCTTCACAGCATTTGGCTATGGGAGATCTATCCACTATGAAAGAATCTAACAGAATCTCAGTGTTCTCCAACCATCCTATATAATAAAGAGGTATATACTAATTAGACCAAACAGCAGAATGACCGTCCAGACGGCCTTCTGGACAACCTTCCAGATGAAGCTGGGGCTGCGAGGGCCGAGCCCCTGGCACGAATTTCGTGCATCGAGCCTCTAGTTATAAAATAAGGCTCCACTGGGATGGAGAGGATAGGAGAGTATTGCAAAAGGAAATGACACTCAGGTCTATGCCTTCTTAGAAATACTATAGTTGGCATCACTAATGGCTATTTTTACTTGCTTAACTATGAGAACAATTGCAACAGCAAAATTACTTCAAGAGGACGCTTAGCACCAGAGTTCAAGTCAAAAATTTTAAAAAGTCTAAAACAAGTGTCATTAATTCATAGACTTTGGAAAGACATGCTCTTTTCAAAGACTAAAATATTTTTTTTACATCTGAAACAAATATTAAATAATATCGAATGCCAATTGTAATTTAAAAATCTTTTCAATTTAAAAATTTTTTTTGTATAAACATGAAGCAGGTATTCTATTCATGTTTTGGAAGAGCAGACAACATCTATCTGAACTGCTTACAGCTGCGAAAGGAAAACTTTTGTTGCTATGGTAATGAAGGACAGATATTGGCACAAATCACCTGAAGGAAATGATAAATGTATCTTTAAAATATATAAGCAAAATTCCCCCAAGAAAAGCAAATACTGACTTCATAAACTTTTACCAGCAGACAAACAGAAACCTAATGAGATATATGCTTTAAGACCCTATGAACACATCATTAGCTTTGGCAATTGGGATGTTTTTCCGTTTGGCTAAGAAAAATGAATGTAATAATTGAATGATCAAAGAAAACAAATTAATGCTAACACTGAAAATGTTAACACCCTTGAGTTAAAACAGAATAATATTATGCTTTTCCAAGTAAAAGCAACTCATCACATTTCACTCACTTCACCATATCATGTAGAGTTATTGAACACGTTATTGTATTTTCACATTTTAATGTTTCCTGAATATCACAAAGGTCAAGGTTAATAATTTATGAAAGTTCAAAATGTTTGTGTAGCATATAAGATACAGAATATGAATTATCAGATTATTCCTTCATGGCAAAAAATCATAATCAAATTATTGTCTTAGGATTACATTTATTCTTTTACTGTGAAAATGATGATTTCTTAATTTCTGACTCTAACTGAGCACTGAGAATGGGCTGCCAGTACATTTAATTCAACTTTTGCTGAGAATTTCACTATGTGGAAATCATCATGCTCTGAGCTCTGGGGGACAAGTACAAAGCACGGAGGGAACAGACTCACGAGGCAGAACGTCCCACAGGCAAAACTTTGGCCCTATGTCTGTCGTTATTACATTGCGAGACTTTGTGGGATTCCATCACAGTGTCTACTTCATAAAGGCATGGCTAAGATTAAATGAGAGAACGTACATAAGTTACATCGCCACTGGCACATGTCAATAACTCACTACAGTGTAGCTCCTTTTATTAATTAAAACAAGTCCGCAGCCATTGAAAGGAAATTCAATTAAAGTGGTTGTCGAATCCAGATTCTCATAATGCAATGCATGATTTGGGAATGTCAAGCTGCCTCTGGGAATTCAAACATGTGTGGCACCAGCCAAGAAAGAATATTTAATATCTAAAAAGCCTTTCAATAGAAATGTTTTGAAAAGAGTATAGATAGAGGCATGATGATTGCACGGACCCCTCCCGTGGTACGCCGTCTAACAGAAATGAAAGAGCAAAACTGAAGGACCCAAATAACTGGCTTTTCTCCCATCTTCCTGCTAAGACAAGGACTAACACGAGCCAACGACCATGAATGCTGGGGGGCCAGGAAAACCGGGGACCAGAACACAGCTGCCTTTATCAATAGACGTCTGAGAGAGAAAAGAGAAGCGGCGCTCAGACAGCACGATTCAAAATGGAGTGACTTGTTTTATTTTTGTTTTTTTGTTCCCAATTTTTGTCTCTGTGTATATTTCCTTCTATCTCACTGCCTAGATTTCAATTCATTTAATTCAAAGGAAGTTCAGTTGATTGACCGCGTCTATTTAATTCATTCAGTATAGTGGCAAGCAAACTACAGAAATGGAAGTAAACTCATGCTAATGCTTAATAGATGTTTAGTTTTTAAATCATCAGATTTCAGTAAGTCACCCAAAAGGGGCCCAATACTTCTATTCGTTTTTTTGTAATTAATCCACAATAGCCTAAGTGGAAGACTCCTTTGAGTGCCTGGCTGTATTATACTTTATTACACTAATTTGTATTTCCTTGGTCAAACTACTTGAGTTCTGTGCAGCTCAGAGTGCTCAGATGTAGAAAGAGAGAACCATGCTCAATGATCCCATCAGACAATGTAAGTCTGAAATTATTGGTTATTAATTGCACTCAAAACCGTAAGAACCTGAAAAACACATTTCACCTGGGAGCTTCCTTAACCCAGGCACAAATGCCCGAAGGAGTACCTTTACCTTCCTTGTTAATTTAAAAACAATCAAGCCATAAGCTCAGACATCAGAGAGACTTCTCCCTCTCTAGGCCAAGACTTTGAATCACTGTTTTTGAGTTACACAAATATGAGAATTTAAGATCCCAAGGAAATCAGTGCCATAGCAGTGAGGTAAAAATGAATACAACAGCAGCTTAAAACTTTTAACATGATATGAATCCTTTTTATAAACTATAAACTGTCCTCCTTCAATGTAAAAATGAAGTACAAATTTAATACAAAATAAATTATATAGAAAATGACTTTGTAAGATCATGGTTGCCAAATTTGGCAGTTTAAGCATCAACATTTGTTTATACTTGTGTTATATTGAAGGTATAACACAGTAAGGTATTTACAATTTTTGCATTTATCCATTCAAGCAACTTACTAAAATATACATAAATGGATCAAAATTATCATTAAAATGAAAGAACAGGAGAAACTGAGATGTCGAAAATATTTGTATGAAAACTTCAGTTATGACTTTGATATCTTAAAACACTTCTAGGCGCCCTTCTTTCTGCCTCATATTCCCAACCCATGCCTCACAGCCCCTCACATGCTGAATTCTGGGCTTTGCCTCATTATTTCCCTTCATCCACCCACAAGGCCTTGGGCAAGTTGCTCTCAACAGCAACTTGTGTTGTTCTGTGTTAAACTTGCTGAGTTTTTGTCTGCTTTTCACTAGATTATGAGATCTGTCAAGGCGGAAACTATGTATTTTATCTTTGGGTGGTCAATACCTAATGCAGAGTCAGTATTGCATAAATACTGTTGAATAAATAAACCTAAGTTCAACATTATGGAAACTACAGAGACTTTGGAAAGAGAAATTGATGACTGGAGCTTCTGGATAACATAATTTTTCTCTTTCAGACAACATGTTTATGTCTTGTTTCCATTTCATGAGACAGGGAAGATATGCATTTTTCTGGTGTGTTGCAATAAAACCTTTGAAAAATAGAAGCTTACTGCTGTTTGAGGGGATTTTTGAGATAAGAAAATTTAACCTAAGAGTTAAAACAAAGAATGCAAGATTAACCAATATCAGAGTTCTTTTTAAGTCATACTCTTGACTAATTATAAAGCTACAAGAAAATACTGATATTTCAATATTTAGAACTTTGAATAGTGTTTCATAGCATTGAGCCTTACCAATGTGTACTAGAATTTCTGTCAGTATTAATGTATAAAAGAGAAATTTTGATCTCAGAATAAGGAGTATTGGTACTTAAAATCATTTTAGACCAACAAGCATATGAAAAGGTGCACGAAATTCGTGCATGGGACGGGGTGGGGTTCAGGGGGGGTCCCTCAGCCTGGCCTGCACCCTCTTGAAATTTGGGACCCACAAGGATCAGGCCGCAACTGGCAGTAGGACATCCCTCTCGCAATCTAGTACCGCTGGCTCCTAACCACTCACCTGCCTGCCTGCCTACCTGATCACCCCAACCACTCACCTACCTGCTTGAGTGCCCCTAACCACTCACCTGCCTGCCTGATCGCCCCCAACTGCTCACCTGCCTGCCTGATTGCTCATAACCCCTCTGCCTACATGCCTCATAGCCCTGAACAACTTCTGCCTCGGCCCCCACCATGGTGGCTTCATCCAGAAGGACATCCAGGATGACGTCTGGAAGGTCGTTTCACCATCATGGCTTCATTCAGAAGGACATCTGGAATGATGTCCAGAAAGAAGGTCATTCGGCTGTCTGGTCTAATTATCATATTATGCTTTTATTATTATAGATGCTTGACATCACTAATCATTAGGGAAATGCAAACCAAAACAGCCTGTGAAATCATTTGGTCTGGCCCTGCCAAGGCATTAGGGGTGAGTTATTTAAATGTTGTGACTGAACATAGCAGGCTAATCTTCAAGTTGGTAATTTTGTATGGCCCGCAAATGATGTCATAAATGTCCAAATGGCCCTTCCAGAAAAAAGGTTCCCCACCCCTGCCTTAGGGGGTCTTTCTGGATCCCCAGGGTCACACAACATGGCTCCCCACTTGCGGGTCATGGCTCTGGACGTGTCTGGCCCAGAGGAAGGCACCTGCTGCATGCCAGAGAGCTGTGGCGCCATTAGGTCCTCGTGAGCATTCCGCACTCTGGGAAGACGTCTCCTTGGTGTTTTAAAGGGTCAGGATTTATTGGGGGGCGGGGGATGTAATATTTTAAAATAGAAGGGAAAGGGATTTGAGAAAGAGATAAAAATGACTAAATAGCAAACCTAAGTACTGATGCAAGTTTCATTGAGTGCACCTGTGGTTATTTGGCTATAATTCTGGGTTCTATTTAATGACCTTAGCTAAGCTGACGCCGGGACCTGACAACGACCATTGCTGATGCATTGTTTTGTTTCTATTCACAGCAGTGCTGAGGCTGAAGCTCATGATCCCCCTTTCACAGAGGCAGAGCCTGATGCTTCCAACACAAGGATGTGCCTAAGGTCCTGCCGCCAGGAGGGAACCAGGAAGGGTGTTGGCGGCAAAGCCAGCACTACTTCTGTCCTCGTGCCTTTGATTGCACTAGTTTAGGGATGTGGATGGACCCTGAAATATGGAAGAACGGATTATCTGTTTTTACTCTGGTGAAACCGTCACAATTTTCAAGCATATCTAATATCAATTCAACAATTTGAGCATTTATGTAGCCCAATTACCTTTTGGAAAAACTAAAAATATTTTTTTTGTAACTTAAATTGCCTGGATCAAGAACAAAGTTTGTGTTAAATCAAATGATTTAAGAACATAAATATTATCATCATTTGTTTTAGCTCTTTGAAAATTGTCTTCCTTTAGAGTAAACCATGAAAAATCGCAATTACTTGGCTGCACCTATATGTGGATAGTTTTTTACTCATTTCCTGGAATTAGATCAAACTTCTAATACTTAAATAAGTTTTGTGCTTCCAGCGACATGAATAATTTTATTCATTTGCACTTATTAATAACCCTTTAGTGCATGGGACAATACCCAACCAACTGAGCTGCACTGACCAGGGCAGCCAGCCATATTCCTCTATCTATGTATCTATCTATCTATGTATCTATCTATCTATCTATCTATCTATCTATCTATCTATCTATCCATCCTCCATGCACCAAAGGGTTGCCAGTTTGATTCCTGGTCAGGGCACATACCCGGGTAGGGGGCATGCAGATGGCAACCAATTGATGTAAGTCTTTCATATTGATGTTTTTCTCTCTATCCCTCTCCCATCTTCTCTCTCTAAAAATCAATAAAAAGTTCTTTAAAAACATAACCTTAAACTTTAGAGCTTACAGTAAATGGGGGATGTCTGACTGCCAGCTTAGGCCTGCTCCTTGCAGGGAATGAACTTACTAGTAAGTCATCAGTTGGACATCCCCCAAGGGCTCCTGGACTGTGAGAGTGTGCAGACCGGGCTGAGGGACGCCCCGCCCCTGGAGTGCACGAATTTTGTGCACTGGACCTCTAATATATGTATAATTAGTTCTTTAACTCATCTACCATTCCACGTAAACTCCACAGAGGTAGGGATTTTGCCGTGTTTATTACTGTATCACTGGAAACTAACACAATGACTAGCTTATGGGAAATGCCCAGTAAATATGTGTAGAAGGACTGAAAACCTCATTTAACCCACTGGAAACTATTCCTATTTTACAGACACAGAAAGTGGTTCAGAGAGGGTGAAGGCTTGCCTGAGGTCATGCACCTGCTATGAGAACTTTCCCATGGACATCTATCCCAAGGGCCCCAAAGGTCATGCCTTGGGGTTTTTCTTTTTAGTCTTCTAGATCCAGCAGTAATGGTTTCTCTCTCCTTTAGAGTAGAATTGCAATCAATATTATCACTCAGCCTGAAAGGGTGTCATCATTGCCCTGGTCTTTTTTAAATCCCACTTTTCACTTTAACAGTAACTCCTTGGAAGCATGAAAATGAAATATATTTCTTTAGCATAATGTTTTTCTTCTGTGATGTCTGCGCTTGATTTTACCTTCTGTGACTTGAATACATATTATTTATGTAGATGATTTGAGTAATCAAGCCCATGGGGAAATCTCATACTTTTCAAATGGAAATAAAATTTCCAGTGGAAATCATTTTGGTACAGCACTTCTTTAAACCTGGAGAGAAGGCTGTATCTAGACACTAGACACAGAGAAGCTGATTTAAAGGGGGGGCCACATAATATTTGGGTATATGCAGGGCTGGGTAAGTTTGCAGTTGTGAGTCTGTGAAACACAGAGTTTAATCCTGCTATTATTCATTATTATTGTATTATTTTTTTAAAAAATATTTTTTTATTGATATCAGAGAGGAAGGGAGAGGGAGCAAGAGATAGAAACATCAATGATGAGAATGAAACATGGATTGGCTGCCTCCTGCACACCCCACACTGGGGATCGAGCCCACAACCCGGGCATGTGCCCTTGACTAGTCTCGAACCCCAGGCCCTTTAGTCGACAGGCTGACGCTCTATCCACAGAGCCAAACCAGCTAGGGTAAATATTGTATTATTTTCCATATGGAAACTGCAAACCTACTTTTCCCCACCCCTGTATAAATGCAGGGAGACCTGGATTTCCTCTCCTGTTTTCATTCCCTTTCTCTGAATGTTAAAGACCTGCTTCATAGAGCTTTGAAAAACTGGCTTCATAAGTCTGGCCGTGGAGGTGAGAGGACAAGCTGTTATGAGACAAAGCGGTGCAGTGGTGGATGTGGGGGTGCTCCACTTCAGTAAGCGAGGGAGTCAGAGAATGACTGCCTTATGGGGATGGCATTACGCCCCACAGAGAGAGAATTAACCAAAGCAATGAAACCTGCCCGTATATTACAATAGGTATGGAACGCAACAATAATGAGAAACCATCCATCTTTGTCTACCTCAGTAGCACTCAGAGAAATGAAAGACAGATTTTCAGTTCCACATCACATTAGGCCACTTCCATAATTCAAAGGAATTCGAGTTTAATAGCCACTTTGAGGTTCCGGCTGAAATCAAATAGAAGTACACTCAAAAGATGACGGACAAAAGCAGTGCATTTTCAGATGCTAAGTCTAAAATGTTAGTGCTAGTTCACATTCATTAAAGAAACCTAATGTATCACAAAATTGTTTTAAATGGAAAAACAATGTCCCGTGACTGACAGATGCTGAAAACATTTCGAATAATTTTGTGGCCTATGCCATTTAAATTGCACTGAAGATTTATCACCATTCAGAGCCTCAAATTAGCAATATAACCTTCCTACCACAAACGCAGATAATCAAGAACCATTTACAAAATAAATATGTATAATCCAGTGAAAGGAAACGTCAAAGCTCTGTTTAAGCATTTTTGCCTGTTTTCCTTTCACTGCTGGATAGTTCAGGCTATTGGTGCAATACCTAAAAAGACCACTTGGGGGCAATGCAGCATTTTTATTTTGCTTTACCTCATAGCTATGTAGGTTTCCTGGGTGACAAAAAAATTGCTGTTTCCTTCAAATTTGAAAACACCTTTTTTACTATATGGGAGGGAAAAGCCTGTATTTCATTTTAAACTTGCAATGCATAAATCACTTAAGACAAATGCAAGTCAGATTTTCTCCTGAAAGGAGCAAAAGTCTGTCTTCTTTAGGCAGACAAATCAATTTTATCTAGTTGGCACATTTGGGGATATCTTATACTTAGAATTTGTCACAGCTTTTGAATAGATCTCAAAGAATAAAGAAGAACTGTTTAAAACGACAAATATAAACTTTAAAACGACTGGTGGAAAATTGATTTGTTTCTAGAGCTGAAGAAAAATATGTAAATATCATTTGTCTTCTCCACTGGGTACGTATATTTTTAATAAACTTAAACATTAAAGTAATAAATTTTTTGAGACATTCCTGCCATTGTCTTCACTGTTACTACTTTGCATTCACATACCACTCTGTAAAGGGGTTGTTTTTATTACTCATTATTCTTGTCAGCAATTTGATGAGTGGAGTCTCTATTCCAAGCCACCTCCACCCCAGCCCCCACCTCACCTGCTGAGTACTAGGTATTGGGTCAGGTGCTGAAGGTTTGTTTCCCTTTTAAATAAAAAAATAAGCATAATCTCTTCATTCAAGGATTTTAAACATATTTAGGCAAATACATTTTTTCTTCTTTTTTGTTCTCCAGATTCTTGGCTGACTTCATCTGATATTTTTCTCCCAACATCTCTTCCTGGCCTCAGAAGATATTGTCCATTACTAGTGATGGAGGACTCTGGTGAGCCCTGTTGTCGAAGCCCAGGAATCGAGATTCATAAAATTAAATTCAGTAACTCTCTAGGTGCCTGCACAGCAGTGGAGAAATTCAGGACGTTGGCAGGGACTGTTTGCCTTGATTCATGGTTCCATTAGCCAAAGCTCCATCTTAACGATTCTTTATTGTATGGAGGGTAGGGAAGGAAGGCATGCTAGCTGCTCTCTCCTTGAACAATCATTCTGGCTTAGCAAGTTCATCTATTGAAGATCTTTCTTTCTTAGCAAGTTCACCTATTAAAGAAATAACGAGACACTCAAAAATTAAGATGGTGCTGCTCTCTGAGAACATTTAAGGCATTTCAAACATTACTTATTTACCTTTTTTTCCATGTCATGTTTCACTCTCAACACTTGTATATTTTATGAGCTTGTGTTGACGTGTAATGGAAGTCAGAGTGACACTCCTGTGCCGGACAATGGCAGGGAGAGGAAAAGCCGGCAAGACTGATTTATAAGAGTTTCTGTGGCGTCCACAGGCCATGGACTTCTAGGCTCCCGTTTGGGGAAGAAACGCTTGCTCTTGCCAAGTCCTCAACTGCACCCCTTCCTCATCCCACATAGGTATTCCCTAGATCAGCGGTTCTCAACCTGTGGGTCGTGACCCTTTGGTGGTCGAAAGACCCTTTCACAGGGGTCGCCTAAGACCATCCTGCATATCAGATATTTACATTACGACTCATAATAGTAGCAACATTACAGTTACGAAATAGCAACGAAAATAATTTTATGGTTGGGTCACAACATGAAGAACTGTATTTAAAGGGCCAGAAGGTTGAGACCACTGCCCTAGATGAGTCCATGGAGAAGGGAGCTTTGAATAAGACAAGTGAAGGGGGGAGCAAAGGATTAGAGAAATACACATCCTAACATCCAAGATACCACCGAGGAATTCCCTTTCCCACCTTTAGAACATTCTGAAGGAATTCACTTATCTCTCCTGATTTTAGACTTTCTGAAATCCTTGCATATTAGCTAACTTCTATTTTTCTGGATATGTAATTAATAATTGCCCATAACTTTTCTAGTACTAAAGGAAATAATAATCAGCAAATATATTCATTAGAGTTGTTTTACCTTATGTTGTCACTGTAACACATTATATATATAATGAACATTTTATATATAATGAACATTTTTTATATAATGAACATTATATATATAATGAACATTTCAGTTCATTATATTTTCATATATTTATCAGATTACTACATTAATTCAGAAGAGATATGTTTGAATTTACATACATCTTTTGTTACAGAACCTACTCTTAAATCACATTTTTCCAAGATGAAAGTTTTCAGCATGTTACAATTAGTGAGGGAACTTTAATAAAAATGATCATGATAGACATGATGCACTGGTAAACATTTTGTGGGTGTCAGCCATGTTCCAGGCACTCTCTAAGGCTCTGGAGATTTAAACATGTTGCCTGTTGTTCTGAAAATTAGGATCATGTGTTTAAATGATCATTTTGATCAAATAAACATGACCACAGTTAATGAATAATTTTCTTCTTATTTAGGATAAGAATGGAGATTCAGTATTTAGAAACTGATAAATGCCCAAAATTACTTGACAAACCTTTTATGGAGCAAAGTTGGGAATGAATAAAATGAATGAACGAATAAATAAAATTTTTCAAAACAAGAGGCAAAGATGCTATCAACAGTATAAAATTATTTTGCATTAATGTTATGTACTGTAAAATCACATGCATTTGCAAAACAATTATTCTTTTTATAGACCAAATAGATATCTGAAATAATATTTAAAGCCAATGTGGGCCGATGAGATAAGAGTTATCTTGCAGTTATTATTTTGATTTTTACTCTAAGTCAGGTTTAGTCCCATGCTTATTTATTTAATTTTATGCTGATTATAATTTCTACGTATATAGAATCATGCTTTAAAATGAACACCCTCATGCAATTTTTAAATTTATTCCAAGCAAAAGTAGATTAAGTAACACATCAACTCATTTTACGAACGCCCAGGTGCAAGCGATTCTTCCCATTCTTTCTGCATCTGATATAAGTCTCCCTGGCCTGCAGAAGGGCCAGCTGCTCAGGGAGAACGGCTTTTACCAGGTCTGCTCCACAGCCTGCAGTTTTAGATGTAAAATGAAGATGGAGGGAAGAACGCGTCCTAAAGTTGAAAAACATACTGTAACTTTATACTGGCTTCCAAAGACATCACTCACGTTTACCCTGGGAATATATGAGTGAGCTCACCCGACATTATGAAAGACATTGCAGGAATACTGATGACAAGCGACGCTAACTTCATCCCTGCAACATGTCATGTTTCCAAAACCCAGAAGGAGACCTACGCATTCTTTAAAAAGGGTCCTTGTAAATAACATCCCCTGCTGTGCCATCTCTCTCCTCTGTGCACATGGGCTGATCGCATCGATGTGAGAGAAACTCCAGGCCCCGGACGTGGAAGAATGGCTCCCCAAGGCCGATGCAGTGGGGTAAGATGGCTGGTGACTTAGAGCCCCGGCTGGGCAAGAGCCTGCTTTACCTTGGGTTTCCAATGGAGATGACGCTCTTAGAAACCACCCTGAGAAAGGGCTGCCATGCCTCATGTTTCCCCTGCCTGTCAAAGTGGCCCTGCCAAGAAGTTCCTATTAGGACATCTGTCTAACGCGT
The DNA here is from genome assembly GCF_000327345.1 of Myotis davidii. Taxonomy (NCBI): domain Eukaryota; kingdom Metazoa; phylum Chordata; class Mammalia; order Chiroptera; family Vespertilionidae; genus Myotis; species Myotis davidii. Next base: position 931,177 of record NW_006285795.1, read on the forward strand.
TTACTGAAAAGATGCTGGAAGATCGTTTTGAAATACAGGGACTGAGTTAGACCGGGATTAAATAGACTTGGGCAAGTTCTTCACACATGTAAAATTTTTTAAATTGAATTCAATCCAAGATACATTTATTCAGCACGGATTGCATTCAAGGACTCCGTTCCTGTTAGGACATCTGTCTAATGCGTTTACTGAAAAGACGCTGGAAGATCGTTTTGAAATACAGGGGCTGAGTTAGACCGGGATTAAATAGACTTGGGCAAGTTCTTCACACATGTAAAATTTTTTAAATGATCCTCAATTGAATTCAATCCAAGACACATTTATTCAGCACGGATTGCATTCAAGGACTCATCTTCATAAAACTTTTGAATCCTGACTATCAACAAATGAACATCTTTCAATTACTCTAAGAACCAAATTTTAATTTATGACATTTCTTGCAGTTACTCTATGTGATCTGTGTATAAGGACAGCCACGGATGCATTTGACCAAGAGTTACAGTTAGAATGGTTACAAAAGAGTTGTAAACTCATAGATACTAGTACAACTGGAGTGTTTTCTAATTGAATTGAGAACTTCATGGAGGAAAATTTTTTTGGAGTACAATATCTAAAAACTTTGGCTCAAATGATACTACTCTAAGAACCAAATTTTAATCTATGACATTTCTTGCAGTTAATCTATGTGATCTGTGTATAAGGACAGCCATGGATGCATTTGACCAAGAGTTATAGTTAGAATGCTTACGAAAGCGTTGTAAATTCATAGATACTAGTACAACTGGAGTGTTTCCTAATTGAATTGAGAACTTCATGGAGGAAAATTGTTTTTTTTAGTACAATATCTAAAAACTTTGGCTCAAATGATATACTAAGCAAATGTTTCATTTGCTATTCATTTTCTTTACTTTTTCCAATCTTCCTCCCCCTTTTAAATTTGAAATCCTTTGGAAACAGCTAAGACTTAAATTTTAAATTATTTTTATTGTATAGAAGGGGATTTTAGAAAAATTTAGTTT
>NW_006285795.1:932503-933221 GCF_000327345.1 Myotis davidii
TAAATCACCAAATTTAACTAAATAATTTTGCCTTTGAATTCAGGACTCAGTACACATGCCTACACATACATACACTTTATGTCCTGTGGAATTTATAAGAGCAGTGTTTAATAACACTTGAATGTCACATATGTAGTCTTTAAAGTGGGTTTTGGTTCTGTCTTCCACATTAGCATTGAGAACCATTTCTGGGTATTTTTTCCAATTTTAAAAATATCAAGAGGGAGCAATGTTGTGGGGGACAGTACTGACTTAAGAGATAAGCATAATCTATTTGTTTTAGCTGAATCAATATGTACTTCAGTTGAAGGATAATAAATATCCCCTTGTTTTCTGAAATCTATCTGTAGCATTACATACAACTTTGACCTCATAAAGGAAGAATCACTCTCCGGCACATTAACCCAGAAAGCCACACTACCTTCCTTTGAGAGCAGGTAACAGTGTTGCCCAGAGGAATTAAGCAAGATCTTGAAAAGACAAATCCCAAAGAAGGGGGTGGAAATGAAGGGAACCACGTGCTTGCTGTACTACACCTGCAGGTTGCGTCTGTCCCACAGGCACAATGAGAGACGAATAAAAACTAAATAGTGAATAGAGTATGAAAATATAAAGAAATCAACAACATAAACTGATGAACAAAAATAGATCCAGAGACATAAAAACATTGAACAGACCATCAAACCTCAGAGGGAAGGCAGGGGATGATGGGGGGAGG
>NW_006285795.1:933341-934218 GCF_000327345.1 Myotis davidii
AAGGCCTGGGAGGGGGGGGGGGGCGGGCTGGGAGAGGACAATGGAGGATAAAGGGGACATATGTAATACTTTCAACAATAAGAATTTTTAAAAAATTAAGTACAAATTAGCAGGTACAGAATAGTCATTGGGATGTAAAGTTCAGCATAGGAAATATAGTCAATAATCCTATATAATTATAGACAAACAGGGTAATTGGCCATACTTTCACTACGCCTCCCATTGGCTAATCAGCGTGATATGCAAATTAACCGCCAATAAAGATGGTGGCTAATTTGCATACATAGGCTCCAAGCGGTGGAACAAAGACTGAAGGCAAGCCAGAGCCGAGAAGACAGAAGACAGAAATCGGCTCCGGCCAGAGCGAAGGCCTGGGTCCCAGGTGCCGGAGGAAAACTGGTGCCCGCAGCCAGGAGAAGGGAAGGCCTATTGCATGAATCTCTTCGTGCAACAGGCCTCTAGTGTATAATAATAACTATGTATGGTGTTAGATGGCACTAGATTTATCGAGATGATCACTTTGTAAGCTACATAAATGTCCAATCATTGGGTTGTACACCTGAAACTATACTGTACCTCAACTCTAATTGAAAAATAAAAAATATTATTCAAAAAAGGAAGAAAATATAAAGAAATCCAATCACAGAGAGCTTTCTTTTCTTTTAATTTAACCCCAGGAAATCCATAAAAACTATCACAAAAAAATGCCTATTATTTCAGCCAGTGCATGGCTACTGTGGTTGGAGAAGTAGGTGTTTACATAAAAAAGAAAGAAAAAACTTCAAATACTTGGAGTACCTAGAGCCTTCAGGGTTTTTATCAAGATGGTGACCGAGCATAGGTGAAATGAGCTAGGAGCATGAATTCAACAAAAGAA
>NW_006285795.1:935669-942940 GCF_000327345.1 Myotis davidii
TTCTACCTAATAACTCTCACCACAAATATTTAGGAGTTAAGGGATGAAACATCAGGAAAATAGTTTAGTCTAAAAGGAAAAATAACACTAGTTTAATATTTTATGATGAATAACTGTACTTTCATCATAAATGGTATCAAAAGGTATAACTACTTGCTTTTCTCTACCATGTTTCTATATTCAAACTATCTAAGCAAAAGATGCGTATGATTCTTCAAAGAATACTATTAACTTTGGAAATACTACCTAATAATTATAAAACTAGACAGGGAAAACTATTTTGTGTTGTAGGTAAGATAATTAAAATCTCTTAATTTATCTACTTTACAAATCATTTTTTCTAGAAGTAATATGGCACTCCAAGTTGCTTTCTTAGATCCCGAAAGCCATAAAAAAATAACTAAGAAAAAATTTCATTCAGCAATACTCACAGACTAAGGCAGACGTGGGCAAACTACGGCCCGTGGGTCAGATCCGGCCCGTTTGAAATGAATAAAACTATTGAAAAAAAAAGACCGTACCCTTTTATGTAATGATGTTTACTTTGAATTTATATTAGTTCACACAAACACTCCATCCATGCTTTTGTTCCGGCCCTCTGGTCCAGTTTAAGAACCCATTGTGCCCACCCCTGGACTAAGGCAATGTCATTTGAGCATAAAATGGAAGTTAAAAGTTTATAATTTCATATTTTCAAGCTTTTAAATTCAACTTACATTAGTGTAACTTCCTAAGTAAGAGTTCTGTTTACCCAAATGCTTATCCTGTGGCAGGAGAGGTTTGAATTGGCATTCTTTTACTGGCTAGTGTTGCTCAGTGGTTGAGCATTGACCTATGAACCAGGAGGTCACAGTTCAATTCCAGATCAGGGCAAATACCCAGGCCTCCGTCTTGATCCCCAGTAGAAGGTGTGCAGGAGGCATCCATGTCTCCGGCTTGATCCCCAGTAGAAGGTGTGCAGGAGGCATCCTATCATTGGTTCTCTCTCATCACTGATGTTTCTATCTCTCTCTCTCCCTCTCTCTTACCCTCTGAAATCAATAAAAATATAGTTTTTAAAAAAGAGATAACCAAAAAATTATGTAACAGACCTAATAATTCAAACATACAAACCCCCCCAGATCCGTTCAGTGCTTTTCTCTTGCTAGCGGTCTCCTAAAAATGTACATTGGACATAACATCTCGAATGATTAGCTTACAGTTGCTCACGTCTCCAGGCCCATGGTTTCCACATAGGCGGCTTCACGGTTTTTAAAAGGTGACTCCAAGAGCTCAGCTTGAATTGTGTGCTCTGGTCCAAACACACGGAGGGGCTCACCGGAAGTTGCAGTTCTAAAAAGATTCAAAAGAGCCAGTCATTCTATTGCTCCCTTTCAGAATGGCTTCCATCAGAGAGTCTGTGTTAAACTACCTTTCTTATGTAGAACGTTCTCCTTCCACAGACTAGGAAGACAAGTGCAATGACTGGTTTCAAATTTTCTTGCGCAGAAGGGGAGGTAGGTATGCTGTCTCCCGCTGTCCTGAACCAAGTAGCCCTACCTGCCACCCGGATGAGAGAGGCTGTGTGGGAAGGTACCCGAGGGAACTGACTTTGTTTGCAATGAGAATATGACATAGACAACTTGAGGTGATTCCCTGACAATACCATCCTTCGTGTCTAGAGTTTGTCATGCTTCATGACCTGACAACAGTGCTTTATTATTTTGTAAAGTATTATTTACTGGGGTTTTTTGCATTATATAAAAGTAAAGACCAATAGCAGTAACTTACTTCAAAATACTCATATCGGTATTTTTTAAAAAATAGATGTATATAATTTTTAAAAATCAAATTGTACAGAAAGCTATCAAATGGAAGGGAAAAGCATCCAGAAATCCACCCCAGCCAGAACCTCCCTCTTTTAAGCCACAGCCAAAGCTTACCGTCCAGATAAGCAGAAAATCGGTAAGATGCGCATGATTCTTCAATATGTACATTGACATAAATATCAATGTATCGACACAAATCTATGTATGTAGACGCAGATGGTCCCTGACTTACGATTTTTCACCTTTACTATGGTACAACGACAATATGTATTCAGTAGAAATCATACCTCAAATTCTGAATGTTGATGTTTTCCTGGGTTAGAGATATGTGGTACATACAATACTTTCTCATGATGCTGGACAGTGGCAGCGACCTGCAGCTCTGAGTCAGCCCCACCATCACTATACTCTAAACAACCGATACTCTACGTTGGATTCATTGTTAGATGGTTTTGCCCAGCTATAGGCTAATGTAAGTGTTCTGAGCACATTAAAGTAGGCTAGGCTAAGCTATGACGTTCAGTAGATTAGATGTCTTAAATGCATATTCAACTTATGATGGGCTTATGGTGAACTAACCCCATCTGAAGTCGAGGCACATCTGTATTTCTGCTTTTTAGGTTATCCAAAAGAGACATTACAATGGTCTCTCTGGCTTATTTACCTACTAATCCATCCCGGAGTCCTTTCCGTATCAGCATACACAGAATCACCTTATACTTCTTATTAATTTAAAGTGTTGCATTAAATGAATATACACTTAATTTAACCATCCCCTTTTTTGTTGTATATTTAGATTATTGTTGTAACATTCTTCCTTTACTATTTCAACAATACTGCAATGAATGCTGTTACACCTCTGTTTTGGTGTACTTTTACAAGTTTACCTAAGGGCAATTCTAATCTGCATGCATAATCGCCAGGTCAATAGGTAAATGCGATAGACATTTCTAAATTGGCTTCCAAAAAGGTTGCCCCAATTCCCACTATCTTCAACAGCACATGAGAGTTGTTACCTTACTGCTGGGTCACAGGGCTTTATTTTTAAATTATGCCGTTTATCTAGCTCTCAAAACGGAACAAAGCCTTTAAATTATTTCCCCCCTGTGCATGTTTCATCAATACTAACATAATCTAATTTAAAACACTTCACACTCTTAAGTAAAAGTGAGCAGAAGTCAAGCTGTTCAATGTATTCTCACATCTCATTACTTAGTACAGTGTGATCTTTCTCAAAGCTGATAGCCTATTTAGAAGGCTGTCCTATTAATGACGTTCTAACACATCTTAATAAAAGAAATACCCAACTTGCTTGTTTCTGGAGGTGACAAATGAAGAGTCATTAAGTGTGTTTCCTTCTTAGGAATCAGACTTAAAAAGAGTTGAAGTGTTTATATAATCCTTTAGAGTTTTAGTAAGAAAGTGTGTGTGTGTGTGTGTGTGTGTGTGTGTCACTAGACTTAATTTATTAGATTAAATTTGCAGGGAGAAGATACATGGTCTTTTCCCCCCCCAATAAATAGTCATTGTTTTAAGAATTTATTACTAGGAAAAATTTTGTCTCTCCCAAAACACTAATTTATTGGTATAATAAGAGAACAGTGTAACTTACTCTGATTTCCCTTTACATTTGCTGCCAAGAAGCAAAGCACTGATCTTAAAGACATATTAAGTCTTTCATTGAGGTAGTAGCTCAATAATTTTGAGGAAATAGTAAGCAAATATGTCAAAACAGTAAAGAATTTTATGTCCCTTTTTTTTAGTTCAACTAGAAGACCCTATGCCATATAATTAAAGAAATCCTATATAAGAATTGCAAAGAATATTTCAGATTTCCACAGCAGCAACACAGCCATTAAAACTGTGGTTGAACAATGAAACTGAATCTTGATTAAAGTAATTTTTACCCTTTGTGTGATTGCCATTATATTATTCCAGGTTGGGAAGTTACTTTTAATGATTCTAAACAAACAAACAAATAAAAATCTGTAATTACATGTCACCTTACATCTAAAAGCATTCCCATTTCCCTTGATTACAGACAAAAATTAAAAAGACACTTTATTAAGACCTTTAAAAAGCTGCAACTGCACTTTATGGAGCTTTTATAAATAGTTATGGAAACTTTAAATACCCTAGGTTCTTATTTCACTGCGACAAAGGTTTGCCAGCAGTCATCATTCCCTTATATCTCTCACTTGGCACATCTATCAAGGGCTCTCTCCAGAGACCAGTCCAATCCACTTGTCTGAATACCCCCTTCCCCCTTGGACATATACAAAGAGCCTACAATCTATAAACAATGCCAAAGCTAGCTTTTGTTTTTGGAAAGAATTGGGGAGATGAGTTTTTCTTTTTTTCCCCTTTTGCATGTTTATGGAATAACAGTGATAATACCAGTTTATTTGAAGATTAATGTTTTCAAAACAGCTTGTACCTGAAATTGTAGCATATCCTGTATTAAAATATGACATTTCCACTGAAAACACATCTTAGCTTCTGACTTTTGTTCTTTATTGATTAAAGTATTACATATGTGTCTTTATCCCCCCATTGCCCCCTCAACACTTCCCCCACTCATGCCCTCATCCCCTGGTGTCTGTGTCCGTTGGTTAGGCTTATATACATGCATACAAGTCCTTTGGTTGATCTCCCACCCTTACCCCCACCCTCCACTACCTTCCCTCTGAGGTTTGACGGTCTGATGGATGTTTCTCTGTCTCTGGATCTATTTTTGTTCATCAGTTTATGTTGTTCATTATATTCCACAAATGAGTGAGATCATGTGATATTTATCTTTCTCTGACTGGCTTATTTCACTTAGCATAATGCTCTCCAGTTTCATCCATGCTGTTGCAAATGGTAAGAATTCCATGAGTTTCTGTGATACAAACAGTCTTCAAATGGCTTTCTAATTCATTAACACATGTTTATTAAAATTTTTCAGAAAGTAATTAAATATGGGCCTAGCATGTCTTTAGAATTTTCCGATCCCATAATATGTGTACTGAATGGATAGCAAATACAGATGTGAAATATTATATAAACTTTTATTTATTGACTACTCAGCTTATTTTAAAGAGCTCTGAAGCCTATAACTTTACCATTTACCCAGAATAAAAATAAACAATAGGTTAGGGACATCTGAAGACTGCTTTTATTGTGCCTTCTTATGTCTGTATGGCCAGGCACTGAGGGCCTACTGACTATGGTGACATTTTATGAAAAGACAGATTAAACCAGAACCACACAACAGAGTTTTCAGTTTGATTCTTAACAACCAGTGCTTAATGGGCATGCGACCTTGTCAAGGAGTCTTCTAGACTCAAGCGTGTAATTTGCAATAATTTTCTAAATGCTCCACATCACTAAACACAATGCTTATATAAAACAAGTACTCAGCAAGTGCTTATTCTAGCAATGAGCTAGTTTTGAGGGGAAGGCCAAAGTGCAGCTAAAACAAAATGGTATTCACATGTATTAAAATATTTATTTGGTTATTTATTTTTCCTTCCTATGTGACATATAATTATGTATGTCACAGACAAAGACTAAACACTGCAAAAGATTAGCTGCCAAATTTATATTGTATTTGATTTACTATTTTGTCCCAAAGCTAATAATTAATAGATAAGAAATAGTAAAAATATAATTATATTTCATAAATATTTGAATATTGTCTTGAATTTAGTATTAGGAAGCTAAACTTAGCCAGTATTTTCTTATTTTAAAACTTTCAGAGGGAGAGAAGGAGAAAATGGTGGCCAAATAGGCAGACTTGTCATGTACATCATACTCAATGGGCAAAAACTAAAACCATTTCCCCAAGAACAGGAACAGGACAGCGATGTCTGCTTTCACCACTCTTATTCAGCACAGTACTGGAAGTGCCAGCCATAGTGATCAGACAAGAAGAAGAAATAAAAGGCATCCAAATTGGAAAGGAGGAAGTAAAACTGTCATTATTCGCAAATGACATGATATTGTACATAGGAAACACTAACGTGTCCATCAAAAAACTATTAGATTTAATAAATGAGTTTGGCAATGCAGCAGGATACAAAATTAACACACGGAAATCTATGGCATTTTTATACACCAATGATGAACTCTCAGAAAGAGAAACAAATGAAAAAAAAAAACAATCCCATTTACCATTGCAACCAAGAAATTAAGATACTTAGCAATAAACTGAAACACTAAAGTGTCCATCAAAAAACCATTAGATTTAATAAATGAGTTTGGCAATGCAGCAGGATACAAAATTAACACACGGAAATCTATGGCATTTTTATACACCAATGATGAACTCTCAGAAAGAGAAACAAATGAAAAAAAAAAACAATCCCATTTACCATTGCAACCAAGAAATTAAGATACTTAGCAATAAACTTAATCAAGGAGGCAAAAGATCTGTACTTGGAGAACTATAGGACATTGAAAAAAGAGATAAAGGAAGACATAAACAAGTGGAAGCATATACTGTGCTCATGGATTGGTAGCATCAACATCATTAAAATGTCCATACTACCCAAAGCAATCTACAGCTTCAATGCAATCCCTATTAAAATACCAACGGCATATTTCACAAATCTAAAACACTCCAAAAATGTATATAAAACCAAAAAAGACCCCGAATAGCCACAGTATTCTTGAGAAAGAAGAACAAAGTTGGAGGAATCACAATACCAGATATCAACTTAGACTACAAAGCCACTGTAATAAAAACATCCTGGTACTGGCACAAGAACAGGCATAGGTAAATGGAACAGAGACCCCAAGGATCAACCCATGCTATTATGCTCAACTAATATTTGACAAAGGAGACAAGAGCATACAATGGAGTAAAAACAGTCTCTTCATAATTGGTGTTGGGAAAATTGAACTGGTACATGCAAAAAAATATGAAACTAGACCACCAACTGAAGCCATACACAACAATAAACTCAAAGTGGATAAAAGACTTAAATGTAAGTCTTAAATGTGAAACCATAAAAATCTTAGAAGAAACCATAGGCAGCAAAATTTCAGACATCTCTCGTAGCAATATGTTTGCCAATACATGTCCTAGGGCAATGGAAACTAAGTAGAAAATAAACACGTGGGACTACATCAAAATAAACCATCAACAAAATGAAAAGAGAGCCCACTGCATCAGAGAACATTTTTCCAATGATACATTTGATAAGGAGATAATTTCCAAAATATATAAGGAACTCATACAACTTAACAAAAGGAAGACAATCCAATTTAAAAATGGGCAAAAGACCTAAATAAACACTACTCCAAAGTGGACATAGAGAAGGCCAAGAGACATAGGAAAAACTCAAAGTCACTAATCTTGCCAGAATTGGTTTGGCTCAGTGGATAGAGCGTTGGCCTGGGGCCTGAAGGGGCCCAGGTTCGATTCCGGTCAAGGGCATATACCTTGGTTGCGGGCACATCCTCAGTAGGAAGTGTGCA
>NW_006285795.1:943193-958115 GCF_000327345.1 Myotis davidii
ATGATCTCACTCATATGTGGAATCTAATGAACAACATAAACTGATGATCAAAAATAGACCCAGAGACATAGAAGCATGAAATAGACTGAGGGATCCAGAGGGAAGGTGGGGGTGGAGGGGTGGGGGGGAGGTGCAGGGGTGTGTGTGGTGTGATTAACCAGGGAACTTGTATACATATATCCATAGCCCATGGACACAGACAATAGTTCAGTGAAGGGAGTGGTGGGTGCAGGGTGGAGGGGGTCAATGGGAAAAGACAAACAAATAAACAATACTTTATTTGAAAGTATTTTGTAATACTTTCAACAATAAAGAAAAAGGAGAAGAAAAATTAATATGTCTGTAGTGATTTTCTGTGTTAGCTTCTGTAATCATTGTAATCATGAAATAATGATGAACATCTTTAACAGTTAAAAAAAAACAACAACAAAAGAACTTCCAGTGAAACTAAAGGCCTTATTTAATTATTAACAACTAGAGGCCCAGTGCATGCCTAGGCCTGGCTGGTGATCAGGGCCAATTGGGGCCTCTGGCTGCCTGCCAGGGCCTTTCTTCGCTCCATGCCACCCCCTGGTGGTCAGCACATGTCATAGCATGTGATCAAACTCCCAGGCTCCTGGTCGGACTCCTGAGGGGAACACTTTGCATATTAGCCTTTTATATATATAGATTAGTTTTGAGATTAGAAATATAACAAGTTCTATTTGTGGAGTTACTCATTGTTTTTCTTGCCTAAGGGCATTTGCAAGTCATAGTCCTTAGCCTGCAGGTATAAAAGCTGTGCAAATATATCCTCAGAATTTACATGCATAGCAAATACATATTAATATGTACATAAAAGGAAGTCATAGACAAGAACTAACTCTCTGTTAGGGCCTTGGGAGAAAATGGATGAATGCCAGAATCAAAGGGTAACTGAAGAGACTGCTAACCAAGACACTTGCCAAGAGACCATTACAGAAGGGACAATTACACACACACGGGAAGAGTGAAGGACAAACAGCAATAGGTAGTAAGCTCTGCATGCCTCGCACATGGAAGCCCTCGCCACCCCTGGTCCGGAGGGGGATGATGGCAGAACCAGGCAAAAGGCATGGCTGCGGGAGGGCACCACGCAGAAGCTACGGCGACAGGTAGAGGAGCACAGGCACCTCCAAGCCAGGGCCCCGCGGGGAAGAAGCCAAGGAAAAACAACCCGAAGTTCTCTCCATCTGAGCTCTGACCTCCTGCCGGAAGGCAGGGCTGTGGGCCAGCTTTCCGGGGGATGGCTCAGGGTGCATTCGGAGGGGCAAACAAAGAATGCCCAGCACAAACCCTGGGCTGTACTTGGAAGAGAATGAGTGTTGATGCCAATCTTCTCCTTCTTCTCACTCAAATAACAGGAGAGATGTATAGTATTCAAGAAAAGGGGGGCTGACATGAGAAGAATGAGGAAGCCCAGTGCAGAGCCGTTTTACTAGAGTGGCGTGTGAACATTTTTGTTCACAATCTGGGAAATGTGTGTAACATGGGCAAGGTCGGTTTCCGCTGGGCATGACCCGTGGTGTCTGTTAGAGTGGCCAAGTACGCTCCAGGCGTAGCAGGAGGCTGCAATGACCCCGAGGCAGCGCCCACGACGAGGCAGAGATGGGCACCCCGAGGTGAGCTCTCGAAGGCCAAAGGGCCCCTGAGCCCCGCATGAGCACAGGACCCAGGGAGAGGTCTCCAGCAGACAGCCGAGGGTGGACCCGGCAAACTGAGCCTGGGTCTGAGGAGGCGTGGGTGAAACCGGTAAAGACACATGTTCTAACTGGCCCAGCCTATTGGCATAGAGTCGCTCATAAATTTTTTCTTCAAACCTATTTTACAAATAGAATCCCAAATAACACTTGTTCTTCAAACTTGAATTCCCGTCTATTAATGGATTTCTAGTCACGGATGTGACCATGAACTAATTCCTTAAGTATCTTTACCTAGAAAATAAGGATAATAGTAACAGTAACAACAAGAAGAACCTACCTCATATGGATTCTGACAGAACAAAATATCCAATTTCCTTTAAAGTGCTTTTCATAGCTCTTGGCATATCCTGAACATCAAAAGTGTTAAATAGCCACCAGTAGTAGTCGTGGAGTATAATCTTTTTCTATAGCCTAGAAAACCTGCTTACAACTTTAGGAAGATCAAAGTATAATTAAAATATCACCCCTTTTGAATTTTTTCAGCACCAAGGGCTTCTTACCACTGCTGCTTATAAAAGAAAGGCTAATCTATTAAACACTCTTCTATGTGATTCTTAAATATTTGACATTTGGCATCAGTCTCTTAAGAACAAATCGGAAAGTATGTGGATTAGCACAGATGTGGTGTGGACCAAAAGAAAATACGGCATCGTTACTGTAAGTGGCCTGTAAAGACACCCTCTGTTTTTAGTGACTAACATTTAGCAGTGCGGTAGCTCAGCAAAGCAGTTCGTTTCCGGTTCTGTTTCCCTTATTTAAAGGACTTCTGTGTTAAAGCTAAGTTTCCATGGATGCAGTAAGCCTGGGACGGACCCAGTGAGTGCAACATTTAAGTCTGTTCTCCTCTGTTTTGCTCAGGGAAAGACTTCTTTGTAAACAACCAACACAAATTCAAACAGAATTAGTTCTTAGTCAACAGACTGATGACACATAGACAAAACCCCCTGGACTCTTTCAGGCCTTCACCTGAACTTCAATGATGTCATATGGATCTATATACTCCAAACACATCAAGTCTGTAATAACTTTTTACTTTCATTTTATGCAAATAGCATTGGCCAAAGTAACTTTGAAAAAAAATGGATACACCAAAGGCTTAAAGGCACTATTAATACATAGTTCTAGCCTTATGCCAGGGAACTCAAAATTCAAAATTCCTTCCTCAAGAGCTGACATTATTACCTAAGTGGCTGTGACACCAATAGTTTACTATGTATAGTCTGAGAATATCATTCATATGCTATTACTATATAAGGGTGCATCAAACCACAAATACAAACAGCATAGACTTCAATATAGTACTTTGGGGGGGGGAGGAGATAATAATTTCCACTTTATATTATAGAAAATGAGATGAATTCCATGTTCTAAGATAAGTGGAAACACAGTTTGACACATAAAAAATGACCAGGTCAGTGACTTAGCAGTGTGCTTTAAACAGGTAATCATTGTATAAAGTTTCCACCAACTCACCACCAATCAATCAAGTGCTTATGGAGCACTCAGCAAATGCAAAGCCATAAGCGTTCTCCATTCTGTTCTTTTTCAGTGGACGTGTCAAAGTCATGCAGTTCTACACAAACGATTTTCCCCATGGGCTGCTCTATGTTTTGACCATGACAACATAAGAACCTTGAATTCAGCTCATTTTCTCTGGTAATAAAAGCTCTGTCTAGACGACTGCTTCAATTTTCTTGCTCCTATGATTTCACTGAAATGACCAAATAGCATGAAAGATTGTCTTATTACTTTATGGCAGCTTAATCTTGCTTTGACGGGTTTTTTTTGCCAAATTTTTCTAGAGGGAAAAAAAGAAAAAGAATGCTTGACTACTTCCGCAAAACCAAAGATTAATAATTCAGTATAAATTAATAAGCACCATTAATAACAATTTGAAACCCAACCTCCAGCCAATATTAATAGAGTGCAACAAATATAATAATAGAATAGCTGTCTAAGCCCACCCACCATGAAAATAAATTTGTCCTTTTATTAACATTAAAGTTTTCTCTCAGGAACATTTTCTGGAGTAAAACATGACATATTATTGATATAATTTACATCAGAATAATTAATGATTAGCAGGACTCTTAACAGTGATTTGAAATTCTTTTCAAGTGTATTGAAGTCAATCCTAATTTAAATGTAAGACACAAACAATAAAGTGATTGCCCCTATTTTTTTAATTGCTTCTATCTATTATAATAAAAGGGTAATATGCTAATCAGACCAGACATCTTCTGGACGTCATTCCAGATGTCCTTCCTGACGAAGCCAGGGCCGGAAGGAAGCCAGCCTGGGTCTCAGGTGCCTGCAGGTGGCCCAAGGGAAGCCAGCCGGGTCCCAGTGCTTGCCGGTGGCCAGAGGAGGGAAGCCCAGGTCCTGGGTGCCTGCTGGTGGCCAGAGGAATGAAGTCCGGGTCCCGGGTCCCGGGTGCCAGAGGGAAGCTGGTGCTGACAGCTGGGGGAGGGAAGGCCTACTCTTGCATGATTTTTCATGCATCGGGCCTCTAGTTTTAAATAAAACCATACATTAGCATATCTCTCTTTTAGTGGCCACTTTATTGACCCTATTTTTTGGTATAATAAAGCATACATGGTATTACTATCAATTTACTTCTCTATGTCAATATTATGGACAAATAAATGCATGATATGAACCAAGTACATATTTTAAATATCAAGATTTTTCAAAATATCTGACTCTGAAAGTGAGACAAAAATATAGAACATGCAGAGAGTAGAGCCAATTGTCAAAATGAATTCTAATGAGAGGCAGAGAGCCAAATACCCAGAATTGGCTCAGGAACGCGGACTACGTCAGAAGGGATTTTTCATTAAGACACTGAACAAGCATATTTCTACAGAAGCATTTTGTCTCATGTTCTTTCTCCTCAACTAACCAGCAATCGGACTGGAGTCAGTGGGAGCAGGCCTGGCTAAGAGGCCTTCTGACACGGAGTCTCCTCTGACAGACGAGGACACAAGGGCAAGGTCAAGAGGCAGGCCGAATCTGACAGGAGTTTCTGAAATGATGTTTCCGTTTTTGACCTTAGCGAGGTACAGTCGTATTACTCAGGTACATTTGGCCTATTTTATATCTTGTAAATGACTAAGGAATTAATCAATTAATTGAGCCAAAGTGGAGGGAGCCTTCATAGCTGAAGTGCTAAAGAACACTTGGTCTTTAAAGAGGTTAATTAGGTGGTTAAATTTTTGAATTCTTGTCTGGATTTTAAACTTTGAAGTTAACGTGTCTTCTCCCAGGTAGAATTTAGGCCAGGACATTAAATTCAAATGACTGTTTTCTACAAGGATATTCTTCGTATTTTCTTCATACATCTCCCACCATCTGTACTGCCAAGAGGCCATATATATGAATTATTTTTTATAGATATAATACACTATGAGTCAGCCTCAGAGTTCTTACACCAGCACATCATCTCGATCAACACCATTTGTTTGCGTGTCCCTGACTGAACTTTCAGATCTAAGCTGCTACTTAAATGCCTTAAAATAGATGGATGATGAATAGCAAGTCATTTACATCTTGCTATTTCTTACAATGCAATGCCTTAGAGAGAATAATTTTGTGGCACCAGTAACATCCCAGTCATTTCAAATAGTCAGGGCTGTGCA
Organism: Myotis davidii; assembly: GCF_000327345.1. Lineage (NCBI taxonomy): Eukaryota > Metazoa > Chordata > Mammalia > Chiroptera > Vespertilionidae > Myotis > Myotis davidii. The sequence goes on from NW_006285795.1 coordinate 948,553, forward strand.
GTCATTGCTTAAAAAATCCCATGAACTCTGGCATCACTCAGGTGTTCAAAGTCCCGAGTTCACTGCTTGAAGTCTCTGCTGCAATTTGACTCTGTAAACCCAGCCAATGGAAGCCGAATTAAAAAGCTTGGATTGTAACTAGTGAAAAGAATTCAAGCTAACTTTCACAAAATATTGGGGAACAGTGATAAAATAGCAAAGTATGGGCTTCCTTCCTCCCTGCCCCTCTAAGAAAGAATGATACATGCTTATTTGGAAACCAAGTCTTTGTTATGTTGTTTGAATGACAGGCATAGATAAATTGATTTTTAATTTCCATAGATAGGTTGGAGAGAAGAGACCAACGAGGAGAGGGGTTGTAACAGGTAGTGTTTTGTTGAGCAAGAGGTGGGTGATTAAGAAGAGGAGAGGGTTGTACATGTCATTTGGCAGAAATGTCACTGTGTGTTGAAAAAGGCTAGTTGCCCTATTGATAACATTTTGTCTCCAACCTGCCTTCCCTAAAAACAAAAAACAAAATGAACAAAAAACTATTAAACTTATAAAATACTTCTCAAGGCTTTTGGAATTAGACTTGTTGTCAGAGGGGGTGTTTTAATTTGTTTGTTTATCTGTTTGCTTAGCACCACATAGTGAGCAAGCATGCTCTCAACGGGGCGATTTTTTGCCCAAGTCCCTGGCCACACTCGGCTCAATCCCCTGAGGCGAAGGTCAGGTCCAGTTGCCCAAGTTGGCAGCTCCGGCTCTTCGGCTCTTCGCAGTGAGGGAAGGGTTGGGGGTGGGTGCCCTGGCAGCCAAACAAAGTCGGATTTAAAGAAAAAGTACATGAAGTTTCCATTAGGAGAAAAGCTGAACTCAAGAGTGTTCATTCAATTTCATGGATCCAGAGTGAAAAGTGACAGAAGTTCATGGCCACCGTTATCCATCAAATGATTTGCAATTCAGGTTTTCAGCACTGTGCTTCAAAACTGCTCACCTAATCACCCACTTGCCACAACCGCTGACGGCTCAGAGAATGTTGCTCTTTACTCAGCATTTCCGGCGATATCCCAACCCTGGCTTTTATTTACCAAATCGCTCAAAACACTCACAATATCTATCAGTCCCAGGAGCTTCAGTTCACATGGGAGCACCGTTTCTGACTAGACATTTCAAAATAGGCACAAGGCTCTAGTTTTTTGTTTTGAGTGTTGCTTTCCCCTGTGAGCCATATTCTATCTACTTAAGGGCTTTTCACCCACCAATGGCTGAAAATGTTTCAAAAGCTTATAAGTAGTGAAATATCCAATTAAAATCTACCCAATCGGTAAAATTTCCCTTAATTGAAAACGCAGGGAACACCTGCACATTGCTCATTCTGCTCTTGGCAAAATCTACAGGTGTAGATTTACCAATAAACCACGTAACTGGAAAATTTTAAATATCACTTTGTGGGTGGTATCTTTGCTTTTTATAGCCCATGACGAATATAGTTTAAAGTTCTCTCTTTTAAATGACACAGTCTCTTCCAAAATTGGCTGTTGACTGACCAACTCCATGAGACTGAGAGAAGGAATCTAGAAATAGAAATATTTCAAAATACTGAACTGAAAAAGATAAATTAGGCATAACCAGTTCACTTGACCTTGTAATCTTTATCCTTTTCTTCTTAATTCTGTATTTAGAATTTAAGGAAACTTCCTGTCTGTGCAATATTTGGAATGCAAGAATATAAATAGTTATGGCTTTTTCTATTTCAAGGATAAATGCATATGTCCATACCTTGTTCAAGAACTATACTTCAGGTCCAGTTGTGACAGTCTTAGAACTAAACAATACTAAATATCACCATCACACACGTATGATTGTGGGTTGCTGGCTCTGTGTGAGGCCTTGTTCCAAGAACTTTAAGTATATTAACTCATTCTACCATCCGAGAAATCCTAGGAGACAGTCACATCGCCCCCACATTTCAGACAGGAAACTGAAGCACAGAGAAGGTAAGAAAGCTGCCCAAGGACACGAGCTATTAAAAACCAATATGGGATTCCCACATAGGCAGCCTGTCCTGAGGTGCACGCCACTATCCAACAGCAATGTGTAATTAGGTCAAAGCAATTACTTCTGAACACCATTTTCAAGAGTCATTCATTCACAGAAATCACATAATTTGGTTCTACTTACATTTATTAATCCAGTGGATTCTAAAAACCCTCCCATGAAGGTCAGAAGAGTCGCCTCAGAAGGCCAAGACAACTAATTTGTGGCCCTTTCAAGTGGTCCAGTGTGGTCACTATCATTTCTAGCCGCCCAGACTTGAGGCTGGTGGCTACACCCACATCCGAGTCACCCCTCATCCCAGCACACGGCTACAGTGTGAAGTTTGTCATGGTAAACTTTCTACTTTGCTTAGCAAAGGTTGTAGCTGGTTTGAGGAACTGAACCTGGAGTGGGCGTATCAGAAAAGGGTAACAGAAGAAAGACGAAGACAGAGTGGCAGTAAGCGCTGAGCACCCATGGCCGGCACTCCCTTCTACTCTCGAGTTCCCGATCAGTAGATGAAAACAAAACAAAACAGTCTTCTGTTTGTAGCAAAATCACTTAACATCTGCTTATATGGAAATAGTATAGTAAATAAGAAATTATAAGGATTATTTTAATTGATTAAAGAATAATAAAAACAATTTAAAAATAGGTAAACAAGTTCCATTTCTCATTAGGCCCAGGTATTAGGCTTTCTTAAATAGCTCCTTTCTTATTTATATATATAAATGGCTAATACGCAAAGTGCCCCCTCAGGAGTTCGACCAGAAGACCAGGAGTTCTATTGCTTGCTATGACGTGCGCTGACCACCAAGGGGTGGCATGGAATGAAGGAAGGCTCCAACTAGCAGACGGCAGCCAGAAGGAAGGCCCCAGCCAGGCCTAGGGACTCCACCTGTGCACAAATTCCATGCACCAGGCCTCTAGCTTTCTTATAAGACAGGATTAAAATACAGTGTAATGGCATATAGTATAGTACTTGAGCTATGAATTTGCTTCTTTCTAGCTGAATAGGCCAGAGGACCCCAGAGCTTCTATTTCTACATCTAAGAAGGCATGACAGTATCTGCCCATCGATGGTTATACAGAGTTAAAGAATAAGTTTGTAAGTGCTTGACACAGTGTCTGACATATAAAAAGTAAAAGTTAACATGAGCTCTGGTCATTATTTTTGGGTAATTTTTCTATAAAATAACACTGTAGCATAAATCAAGAAGTTCTATTATAATTACACAACAAACCCCCAAACTCATCTGTTTGTTGATGATCTATGCACTCAACCTCTAACTCTAGGCAATACTTGCCTACCTCTTTCCATAACAGAATGACTCCAACAAGAACAATATTGTTGTGACAGTTTTATGTCAACATGTTAAACTGAAAACCTCATTCAATTTTCTCCAAGTCAATTCATGGATATTTTGATTCACATAGAAATAATACTTACACATTACTTTTACAGATTTATAATGCATATTCCTTTAGAAAGCATTTTCATGACAACTCTATGAGCAAAGGATAGTCCGCACAATTGTTCATATTTTGCAAGTCTAGAAAAGAGTCACAGCCTACGTACTTTCCCCAGAGTCACTAACTAGAGTTAGTGGCAGGGTGAAACTAGAATTCTGGTTTCCTCATATCCGGGCCATTGTAAGATTCCTCACTTTTGCCTTCACTCAGTGGAAACTCAGATTTCTTTTAACCTCTTTCGTTAGAAATCTTAGTACATTATTTCTTACAGGGGCTTAGAAATGGGTGCAGCAAGATGGGCTTTCCAAAGGCCCTCTCCGTTAATGAGGATGAGTTACCCACTTTTGTCCTTTTGGGGGGAAGTGGGACACTCATATGCTACACATTTTCTTGTGACATGACTTTCAACACTGGGATTGTACTGCTGCTATGTCTCTATGATGTCATTATCTAAAATTACTCAAGAAAAGAGAAATTCCATATTTTACCATTAGATGGTGCTAAGAGAAGTTTAAAGAAAATAGTCTCAAGTTATTGATGCAATGAATCACAGGATTTGATCAGGGTTTACTATGAAGTAGACTCTATGCTTCTTTCCTAGACAGAAGTACACCCAACCCATCATCAAAGAGCAAAACATCTCCCGTAGATACCCTATTCATTCAGTTCATTGTACTTCTGCCAACTTCAACTATAAATGAAGGAGTCCAAGATTCTATTTGGGGACAGGAATATGTTTCACTTTGTTTATAGCTTGCTGCAACTCTCATTTTGGGCCTTTATCAATGTATTGTTCAATAGAACGTGCTATATTAGAAGACACTAAATGCCTAGTAAGTTATATTATAAATTACTAGAGGCCCGGTGCATGACATTCATGCACTTTATGACGTTGTGTGCATTGCAGTTAATGCATCGATTTTGTGGGCTTTTATTTTCTAATACTGATGATATTCTGTAAATATAAAGTCAGGTCATGGTCCCGAACGTCCATGAAAATGAATGAACGAAGCCTTGGGCACCACAAGCTTTACTAACACTTTGTCTGTCTTAACACTTTTACGTTTTTTGTTGTTGCTACCACTAGAATGAGACTGGGAGAGAGATTATCTTTCAATTCAACATTGTATATCCCCAACACTGAATATTCACTATATATAATATATCTCTACATATAATAGAGATTTTAAGTGCATAAAAACTAATTGAAGTTCTACTGGCTTCCCTCACAAAACAAAAAAAGGCCTGTCAGTTTCAGAATGAATTTCCACCATTTCAGCAGCTAAATCCTAGAATCTGAATTTGTTGCATACCCTTCTTGACCCAGCTCTCATAATTCTCAAGTAGTTCAGCCCCCAGTGGCTTAAAAGTAAAGAGTCTGGTTCCTTCTGTAAGAACATTTTCATCTACAGTATTTTGTAGTAAGATACATTTTTTAGGTATCTTAGCAACACTTCAGAGGCACCGCTAATATTTCTGTTGCAAAAACAGTAGCTCAAAAAGAAGTGAAATGGGGAAATATCACAATCACTGTTTAAATGATGCATTTGTTGAAGAAAATGCAAAAAAATACAGTATAGTTTATTTTGACATGCTAAAGTCTGTGTCATGGAATGTGTCTAACGTAGATGAATAGACTATTGGTTAATAGATGCAGGCTGGGTAAACAGGACAATCAAGTTAATGAAGTACAAATATAGTTTATGAAATTATTATTATTTAATGCAAATAAAAGGTCTTATTATATAATCCAGTTTCATTGTTTAAAGTTCTTCATGTTTTAACAAGTTGTTTGGGCATTATTTAGATGCGATGCTATTTGCCTTTATTTATCATTGAAATAAGTCATCAGGGGATTTCTTGAAGAGAGTTAGACAACAAAAGTGCCTATCACTCTTATCAACTCTTCCTTTATGGTCTATTGAAAATCAGAATTAATAATCAGAATCACAGAGTATAAATTTGCTATACAATGCTACCCTTAGTGTGTAAGATTGTTTGGCACAAGATAACAAACTCTCCAAGTAAAATAAGTAAATGTAACTACTTGATGGCATGAGGGACAGAGGTCATAATCCAGAGATGTCCAATTTTACCAAATCAGTTTAACTTTAAAAGATAAAGATTATGGTTCATAGGTCAAGACTCAACCACTGAGCCACACCAACTGGGTAAAGGTCATGACCTTTTAAACTTGCCCTACCAAAGAGCAGAGGGATGAATGGGCTCCTTCAGCTGGTCAATGAACTACCAAAATATTTACTGGAAAGTGCACATGCTGTCCCTTTCAAACTGGTCTGATGCCAAATGTGCAAAGTGTAAAGCCCTCAGCGACACAAGGGCAAGAGACAGTTTTGGGTCAGTGACATTGGTCTAGCTTCTCCCAAAGACAAGAAAAGTGAGTCTCTTAAAGCTCGCACTCCCCCACATATCCCAGTGCTCCCAGCCACCACTGACGGAAGTTCCCTCTCATCTTCCAGTGACCAGCCATGAAGTATGCCAGGCACACTGACAAGCTTGCATCTCACTTTTGAAAACATGCCAAGTGGAAGGAAGAACGATATAGTTTCCAGTGAACAGGCTACAGCAAGCAGAATATATTTTTCCCATTTTCAAAAAAATGAAGCAAGGCTACTCTCTCCCCAAAATCTTCATTTGATTTTGGCTGTGAGTAGTTAATTTAGAGATTTATGGTTCACAGGGACAGCGGTGAATTTTATGACTAGGTCAGACTGTGTAAGTGACCACCTCATTTGCATGATTCAACAGTTTCCATGTAGTTCTGACTGGTCTGCAGTGTTGTTTAAATTTTTCTCAATAGAATTATTATTTGGGTTGAAGTAAGTCCTGTGGGAAAAAAAAATGTACATTTGAGAAGGGAAGAAGATCAGCACTAATTAACTTATCTTATTTAACTAGCTCTGGCGAGCAGAGGCAGGGTCTGAGAACATGTGAGAATGGGGGTTCAAGGTAGGAAGTGAAAACCAAGCTTGGCCCAGAAAAGCAAATCCATGTACAGACCAGCAGAAGGACACTTGGGTAATCAGTGTATAGTATCGAGCTCTTGGTGCTGAAAACAAGGAAAGATAAGTATATCCTTACGTTAAAATGATTTGTGGGTGGGGTGAGGCTAGTTCTGCTGAAGAATTTCATGGGCTGTATCATAACCAATCAATAAGTATTTATCAAACACCTGGAATAATAGACACCTGTTGTCTTCATCTGTATAATATCTCTCCCTTTGGGGATATGTTTTCCCCACTCAATATGGATTGGATGGGACTGCCCATGACAGTCCCCTGTCTCTTCCACCCATCCCTGGCTATTATGGGTTGGTTTATGTGCCCTCAAAATTCATATGTTGAAATCCTAACCACCCAGTGACTCAGAATGGGAGTGTATTTAGAGAAAAGATCTTTAAAAAGATTATTAAGTTGAGGTCACTATGATTAATTTAAAATGGGATCCAAATGAGGTCATTAGAGTAAAGGCAGGAAGATAAGATGGTGATAAAGTGAAGAGACAGTGAAGGGAGGAGCTCAGATTGAGGAAAAAAATGGAAGACCAGGGAGAAATGCCTAAGCCGATGGGGAGGGGGAGGGGGAGGGGGGTCTTAAATGCCACCCGGAGGAGTTTGGCTGAGTGAAGTGATTAAGAAACTTGGCTCCAGAGTCAGACTGCCTATGTCCAGATAGCACTTGTCAGACATGGGATCCTGGAAAGTCACCTCACGTGGCCACTGAATAAAATAGGAATAATATTAATATCTCCTTTATGGAGATACTGTGAGTGGTAAGCAAATCAATATATGTATGCATATATTTATACTAGTGGCCCAGTGCACAAAATTCGTGCACGGGGGGGGGGGCGTGACCCTCAGCCTGGCCTGCACCGTCTCCAATCTGGGACCCCTCAGAAAATGTCAAACATCTCTCTTGCAATCCGGGACTGCTGGCTCCTAACCACTCACCTGCCTGCCTGCCCGATCACCCCTAACCATCCTGCCTGCTGGCCTGATCACCCCCAATGGCCTTCTCCTGCCAGACTCATGGCCCCCAACTGCCCTCCCTGGCCGGTCTCCCAGTCAAAATTAGCATATTACCCTTTTATTAGTATAAATATATTTAAAATATATTAATATACATTTTACATAGATATTGTATAAATAGGCATGATATATAATACAAAATATATTTTTATTTTTAACTCAACCATACGGTGTGAATATTTTTCTATCCCAATAAAAGTAGATCTCCATCTATTTTAATGTCTTCATGGTTTTTTACTGATAAATATGCCACACTTGAATTGCATAATATTTTAGTATGTAAAAATTGTACATGAATAGGAAAGGTATGGGAAATTGTGTAATTTCACAAAATTTATATTTTTTTCTTTTTATTTATTTGAATTTTCAATTCTTTTTATAATAAATGTATATTATTGGTGTAATAAATGCATAATAAAAAGGAAAGGTAAAAGAAGTTTTAGAAATGCATGTTGAATCATTTTTAAAATTTGATTTCTATTTTCATTAATTTCCTTCTCATGAGTGGCCAAAGATTTAACCAGGATACAGGAAGGAAGAAATGTGTCCTTGGCCAACAACTTGACTTTTCTGAGACCTACAGTTGTTGAATAACAAATTAGCTTCCATTTCCTGGTGTCTAACTTATCTCCCAACTGGTCTGGCTAAAACTGTTGGGAGACAATCTTTTACAAACCACAACCAAACAATTAACACACGCTGCTGGCTTTTCTTGTGAAATAAATTCTACTCTTCTCTACTTATACTGAATTGAACAGAGCATTAAGAACTACAATTTGGCCCTAACTGGTTTGGCTCACTGGTTAGAGCGTCGGCCTGTGGACTGAAGGGACCCAGGTTCAATTCCGGTCAAGGGCATGTACCTTGGTTGTGGGCACATCCCCAGTAGGGACTGTGCAGGAGGCAGCTGATTGATGTTTCTCTCTCATCAATGTTTCTAATTCTCTATCCCTCTCCCTTCCTCTCTGTAAAAAATCAATAAAATATATATTTTTTAAAAAGAACTACAATTTGCCCTAGCTGGTTTGGCTCAGTGGATAGGGTGTTGGCCTATGGACCAAAGGGTCCTGAGTTTGATTCCGGTCAAGGGCACGTATCTTATTTGCAGGTTCCTCCCTGGCCAGGGCTAGGCTTGTGCAGGAGGCAATTGCAAGAGGCAATCGATGTGTAAACACATCGATGTTTCTCTGTCCTTCCCTCTCTTTCACTGTCCTTAAAAAATCAGTGGGAAAATATCCTCAAGCGAGGATAACAACAACAACAACAAAAAGAATTAAAATTTGCTTCCGTCAGCCTTAGAATGGAAATCCCTCCTATATTCTTCCACGCTGTGAGTGCCAGGAGCAGTTCTTACATTTTCCTATATGTATTTGAGAGGAAAATTAGGAGAGGCTGCTTCGTGTGCCACTGGCCAGTTGCATTGTTGGTGGAGGTTGGGCTGACAATTGCAGGAGTAGTTTGATTCTTTTCATTTTAGCAAGTGAAGAAAAATATCCTTGGAATTGAATGCAATCTTGTGTGATTTTCTCCCGTGTTTGTTTGGAGCAAAGAAATAAGATTGTGGGATGTTTTTCTATAAACGTTTTTAAGGGATGGTGTGGAAGAAAAATATGAATAGTGGAGGTGCTTTTATGGAAACCCTTCAAGTGGCAGACTAAATGGTCCAGGTTTCATAGGAAAGAAATTATGATAAAAAATGTCTGACAGATGTGGAGGAAGTAGCAGATTTAAGAATACCAAAAGTGACATTTGAGATTCATGGCTCAGTAACATTGAAGGAGTGAAAAGGCCAGAGAGGCTGTGATTATAAAGTGGTGAAATAGTTCAAGCTTTCAAAGATGAAGTAGCTCTCTGTGGTGTAAGTTCCTGAGCAAGGCTATACAAATGGGAGGCTGAAGCTGATGAGAGAGGAAGGTAGCAGTTTGATGAGATCTGATAAGGGATTAACCTCCAAAATGTACAGGGAACTCATACAATTTAACAAAAGGAAGATAAACAACCCAATTAAAAAATGGGCATAGGA
>NW_006285795.1:958130-971805 GCF_000327345.1 Myotis davidii
AACACCCATAAGAAAGGACACTTGCACCCCTATGTTCATAGCAGCACAATTACAATAGCTAAGATTTGGAAACAGCCTAACTGCCCATCATCAGATGAATGAATTAAAAAACTGTGGTGCATCTATACAACGAAATACTATGCAACTGTAAAAAAGAAGGAACTCTTACCATTTGCAACAGCATGGATGGATCTAGAGAACATTCTGCTAAGGGGAAGGCAAGGAAGGGTGGAGGGAGGTGGGGGGAAGAGATCAACTAATGAACTCATATGCGTATATGCATAACCCAAGGACACAGACAGTGGGGTGGTGAGGCTGGGGGGGAAAGGGGGAGAGGGCAATAGGGGGGGAAAGGGACATATGTAATACTTTCAACAATAAAGATTTATTTAAAAATTTAAAAACAAACTTGTGTTGTGCCCAGCCATGTAGCTCAGTAGTTGAGCATCGACCCATGAACAAGGACGTCATGAAGCTTGCAGGATGAAGGGAAAAAGAGGGCAAGCGGGGGAAAAGGGACATATGTAACACTTTCAACAATAAAGATTTATTTAAAATAAAAAACTAAACTAAAAAAAGCTGTGAGTTTGGATGATAAAAGGGTCATGTGAATAAACATCATTTTGACAAGAATGAATGTAGATTTGAAGTAGAGAGGAAGATGTTAATCCAGGTGATAATTTTCTTATTAATTATCCTATCTAATAATAGACAAAGATGGTAATTGACTGTACCTTCGCTATGCCTCCCATTGGCTAATCAGCGTGATATGCAAATTAGCCGCGAACAAAAGATGGCGGCTAATTTGCATACTGCAGGCAGGGTGGGACAGCGAGAGCCGTCATCGGGCCCTGAGTGCAGCCCGGTGCAGCAGGGCTTAGGTGGCGCAATCGCCACCTAAGCCCTGCCCCCAGCTGGGACACCATGGCTATTAGAGAGCAGGAAAGTGCTGCTCACTGGGAGCACCCAGCAGGGCCTGACCCCGGGTGCCCTGGTGATCCAGCAATTGGTGAGTAGGAAAGGGCAGCCTGCAGGCAGCCCCCTTGTGCGCCTGCCTCTGGGTTGCCGCGGCGATCCCAGAGCAGGAAAGTGCAGCCTGTAGGCAGCACCTCACCCTGGCCACAGCTCAAGGGAGAGTACAGCACGCAGTGGAGGCCAGGAGCCTGAGAGATCAACAGAGAGGGGTGCCTGCTCCAAGCCTTCACGGTGTGGCTGGGGGCAGACCCCCAGCAGACACACACACACACACACACACACACACACACGGGACACCTGCTCCAAGCCTCTGCTGCCAGACTGTGGCCCTCAGTAGGACATCCACTGAGGGCTCCCGGACTGTAAGAGGGGCAGGCTGGGCTGAGGGAACCCCACCCCCGAGTGCACCAATTTCGTGCACCAGGCCTCTAGTGTTGAAAAATCAACACTAGATAATAGTAAGGAGAAGCAAAGAGATGCTGACTATACCCCAACTCCAGAGATTAAGGTTTTAGTGGAAAACCCAGCTTCATTGTTCTCGGGGGTTAACAAAAGTCATTTCATGAGAAAAATCAAAATCAAAGCTGGAGTTTCCAGCTCTGGCTGGGAGACTCAACTGGTTGGAACATCATTCCATAGACCAAAAAGGTCCTGATTTGATTCCCATGAGAGCACATACCTGGGCTGTGGGTTCCATCCCTAATCAGGGCACCTACGGGATATTTCTCACATTGATGTTTCTCTCTCTCTCTCTCTCTCTCTCTCTGGTTAAAAGTAAATTTTAAAAAAGAAAACAGCTAGAGTTACCAAGGATTTAGGGAAATGCAAAGATATGCTAAGAGAATGAGCATAGAACAAGAAAGGAAGTGGGAAGGGTCTGAGAAAATGTTGACTTGGACTAGGCTGGAAATGGTAGAGATGGAGACAAGTAGATAGATAAGCTTTGGGAGTGACTTGCTGTTGGATTGAATGGGAATTTGAATACACTCCCAGAAATTCTACCAATTAGGAATTCACTGGGTTTGCAAGCTTCTCTTATAAAAATTCAAATACATCTAAGAGGCTTATGACCCTGGTGAGGGTGTAATTTAGTCTGCATTAGTTCCATCAGCTTACTTTTACCAGCACCTAGCTGAAGTCAGTCATACTTAAAGAGCTGAGAGTTCTGCTTGGGGAGAAGCATGTTTTGCATAAAGGATATAATTGTGTATAAGACAGGACGTGAAGTCTTGGGAAAGACAGAGGCCTGGAAGAGCTTACAGGAGATGCAGAGATGGTGGCAGCACTTGAGAGCACAGAGAACAGGCAAACTGGCCTCTGAAATTTGCCTGATTGCTTCTTAGAGATAAGTTCCCAATTTTCTTTAAAACTGGGAATGTCTCATTTCTTGTAATCTTGTTTGAAAAAAAACATTCTACCAATTTATAGCAGAGGAAAGGAAATAAATAAAAGCATTAAAAGCATCGACACCTTAGCCAGTTTGGCTCAGTAGATGTGGACTAAAGGGTCCCAGGTTCGATTCTAGTCAAGGGCACATACCGGGGTTGTGGGCTCCATCCGCAGGAGGGGGCATACAGGAAGCAGCTGATCAATGATTCTCATCACTAATGTTTCTCTCTCTCTCCCTCTCCCTTCCTCTCTGAAATCAATAAAGATATATATATATATACATATATATATATTTTTTAAAGCATTAACAATTTCCATGTTGTCTTGTTTAAATTCAAGGCAGGCTATCTGATTCTCTAACAATATTTTAGTGATATCATATGATAAAAAGGAATTTTAAAATCTAAAATATTAAAAAGAATCATCAGTGCCATGCGAGATAAATAAATATTATTGATCAATGTTTAAAAATAATTTCAATTATGTTATTTTAAAGATTTTGTTTTATCTTTGGTAAGTAAATATTTATAATTTTTTAAACTCCAGTCTTGTTTAGATACAACAAAAGGTATTACATTTTATTTATTGTTTTATTTTTTCTTTAGGTGCTCACAATCTTATTAAAAAATAATGACACAGATCCTAAAATGTTCCAAATGCTACCTTTTGGGTGCAATTTTGGATACATTTCAAACGTCCTGTGTCAGGCACTGCTCAGAGCTCAGATAACACTACTGGGAAGAATGAGTAATAGCCAAGAATTTGGCTCACTCCTAACCCTGACTTCTTGGATGGTGATCCTGCATAAAAAAAAAGAACAAAAACAACAACTCACACATGAAATAAAACAATTCTCTGATGTTTTGTTTTGTACTTATATTTCAAATATGGAAAAGAAATTCTTCTTATAAAAAAAAAAAACCCCACAAACAGTAAAAAGCAACAAAGAAAACATTAGCAACAAGTTTGGGCTCATAAAAAAATTAGGCAACTTTTTTTTCTTAAGCAAAGCACTAAATGGCAAGATGAAAATAAATCAGTTCGTAAGCCCACAGAAATTCCATGGATTTGTGCCTCTGGATGTGAATCACACGCCTGATGGCAGGTACACTCTGTGTAGCTTCGGGAGGGAACAGACTGCGAGTCTCCCCCGCTGTCTTCAAGCTTTCCTCTGCATCTGGCCCAAACTCCGTGTGTCCTGCTGCCCGTGGAGGGCCCCAGCTGTGTTTAATCGGTATGATCATCCATCCTTTCTCAGCATCCTTGATTCTCTCTGCCGCCTAACCTGGGACAACGCCCGTGTGGGGAAAGGCACTGGGAACCTCAGAATTATCGATCATTGCCAAACACTGTGTTTTTATAGATAAGAGACATGAAGCACAACCAGGCTGGAGATCTGGCTCAGAATTATCCATTTATTAAGCCTCAGAGTGAAGCTTCTCAGGTAATCTCTCAAACTGTGGCGAGACACTTCTCCATGTACCTGTCACATTTCTGCACATTTTGCAAACAGAGGCACTGAACCACCTTTGCTCTGGACTATCTTTTCAAAGACACCTCGATAGCAGATAGCTTTGAAATATAAAGATCGTGTCTACCTCCTCAAAGAGAAGGTTTTGTCCAATATAACAAAACTAATGTCTCCCTTTGGGGCAAAGGGCAGGCATGCTCGCTGCCCGTTACAGAACAGGCAAACTCCCTAAGCTAGGAGCTCCTCTCTTGAACCACAAACCACTAAGTTTACAAGTGTCAGCTGTCTTCTTCACATCGCCCGATGGGGACTGGGCTCAGTGAGCCGGGACAAATGCTGATAGCCTGACTGCAGCCACTGCTGTAAATTATAGAGTCATTTTTCTCTGAGTCAGGAGCCTCCTGTCTCCTGCCAGCACTCCTGACTTGTGAGCTTGGAAGGGAGAAGAAATCTCAGACCCTTCATACTTTTTGACAGAAACCTAAAATTTTAGTGATAGTAACTCATATAAAAAGAAAAATAATACTAAGCACTAAGAGGCCTGTTGCTTGATTTTTCAAATCTAGGGTGATTCAGTTACCATTTTTTAAGCATTAAGTGTTAGGGATACTATGTAATAGTTTATATTCTTCAAATCAAATTATATATATATATGTATACACACACACATATTACTTACTTTATTTTTAAAATTTCATTTATGAAATGATTACATTATCCTCACCCAACAGCAACCTGAAGTTAAGTCACATAGCTAATAGGTGGCAGAGCTAAAATCTCTGGTTTCAAGATTTTGTTTTGCCTTCCTCCAAATAAAACACAGCTAAAAATGGCATGGGCCACTTCAGTTTTAAATGAAATGGCTAAATTGTGTCATATTGTGTTTAGTTTGACAATCTTACCTTTTTAATAGAACTACTGTAGATGTTTAGGCACTGACATGTTGCTATCTAATATGCATTCAATATTAAATATTCAGTATTCAGAACAGATACAATGTCATTAATACTGAGTTTACATTATATATTATATAGTCACAGAAAAAGTCTACCACAAAAGCTGTTCTTTATAAAGTTTAAATCATACAACCATGCTAGAGACATATTCTTTTAAAGCTACACAGCTAAGAAAACATGACAGGAGAAATAATTCCATTTAAAAAGCTATATATCCCATAAACTATCTAGTCATGAAGATAAATAGAAAATAACACACTAGACAGTGGAGAAAGGACATATATTGAGAACTTACAAATGTTCTTATGTTTGCCCAGCCTGTGTGGGTCAGTGGTTGAGCGTCTACCTATGTATGAACCAGGAGGTTGTGGTTCGATTCCCCATCAGGGCACATACCCGGGTTGCGGGCTCGATCCCTAGTGTGAGGTATGTGCAGGAGGCAGCCCATCAATGATTATCTCTCATCATTGGTATTTCTATTTCTTTCTCCCTCTCTCTTCCTCTCTGAAATCAATAAAAAAAAATTTTTGAAAAGAAAATGTTTAAAGCAAAGGAGGAAAACGTCTTAATTTTATGAAAGCAAAACTAGGATATAAACGAATAAACTGGTAATCCATTTCTGGCTATAAATGCACTTTTATCGCTATGATTCTATGTTGCTAATTCTAACACTAAAGAAACTTAATGTTCCGAGTCAACCATTTTGAAATGTAAATAGCAAAAACAAAACCTTAAAAATCTGTAGGCATTTTTCAAAATGCAAACAATATTTTTTTCAAATTGCTTTAACTATTTCCAAACTTATTAGTAGTGTATTAATGGAAATAATTATTTTACTTATGCCTCACATTACTTTAAAAAAATAAACTATTCAGCGGATGTTTATAAAAACAAAACAAATTTAGAGACTATGGAGTCAGTTACAGCTGTCATTTAAGAGAGTAACTACAGAACCAAGTTTACGCAGCTCTTCTTTATTTTAGACAAGGAGCTTAAATTAAAAACTTAAGTGCTGATGCACTTTAATTTATTTTAATCCTTGGTGTATAACAGTAGTAGTATAAGTGGGACATACCAATGTGGTTAATGTTTGATGTGAAAGCAGAAACCCCATGGAAGAGGCGATGGGTGAAGGTATTATTTTTCTGATTCCATTTGGACAACAATTAATTTTAAATATAATGAAAGCTATGTAGGTCTAAATTTTAATCATATAATAAAATACCTTCTAGGGGCATCGCCATTAAACATTAAATGAATTTTAAATAAGAAATATGAAGAACACTTTCATTGATGAGCTTTATAGGAGACTATAATTTCATCTATGAAGACATATAACATCTGATGTTATTTTCCCACTCAGGAAATCTATGAGCAAATGAGATGGTGATTTTTATCCTAAATTTCTAATGTTGTCAAGACAGAGTTCATTCAGTCAGCATCTTGTCTTAAACACACAGACAAATTGAGAAGATATCAAAAAGAAGAAACACATTAATCCTGAAGACATATTTTTTTAATTTCAAGTTTTATATAATTAAGAAGTACTGTAATAATTGCTTTTAAAATAAAGCAGAAAATGTATTAAATCAAACATATATGAAGAAAAGGAATATTTATCTAGAAAGAAAGAAGGCAAAACTGAAAGAAAGAATATTAATGTTACACTCGTATTACTTATTATAGAGGTCTTTCCATTGGTAAAACCTTGTGGATTCTGGAAGATTTATGATTGTGAAATTGGTGGACAAAGGAGCTCATCTATCAGATGGTGTCTCTTACGGACGCCTACATATTTCACATGTTTATGCATAAGGAAGCAAAGGAAAGCTTACCTGGAAATCTTTGAATTATTTGACATAAGCCTTCCTTTCTGCAAAGCTGATGCTGTATTTCTGGTAATATGTTTACCTGAAAGGAATGAAAAAGATTCTAGTGAGCTGGGCATTCATAAACGCTCGGGCAAAGGGAATGCCATTCACACCCTGCCCTCAGCCTCTGCAAGTCAACATTTAGATCCAGAATAAAGACTGGTCTATTTGGTAACATAAAATTAAAACCTGGCCCTTAGAAATCTTCAAAATATTTGGGGATACTTTTGAAAACCTTGATTTATTTCAAAGCCATGATAGTTGCTAGAAATAAAAGGGAATACTATGTCCTTATGGCAAACAGAGCAATACAAATAACTTCATAGTTTCAAATTTAGCTCTGGCAAAAAAATCGTACTAGGTATAACATACCTCAAAGTAAGTCAACTACCGTGCAGCGTTCCCAGGTCCCTCGGTGATTTCAATCACAGACAGTGGAAATTCAGTGCTAAACCTATTTCAAAACTCCATCCCTACTTTTCACTTCGTACTTCAGGGCATTATTGCTTCCAAATATAAAGCCCAGCTGTCATAAAACTCTACTTTAACAAAAATTTGTTCTTAAAAAGCCTCATACATATGATCACAAATTCAAATATGTACTTTAACTTGAAAAGGTACAAACAAGCTAATTCTCTCCCCTCCTAAATTTACACATTGGCTATTATCAACAAAATCTCAAAAATAATTCCAAATATGGTAAAGCCTTCTTAAAGTCAACAGAGAGATATAAGTGTATATTACTTTGAATATCCGATTCATTTTGAACAATTATCGGTTACTCTCAAACTAACGCACTCTACTAAAACACTGG
Organism: Myotis davidii; assembly: GCF_000327345.1. Classification (NCBI taxonomy): domain Eukaryota; kingdom Metazoa; phylum Chordata; class Mammalia; order Chiroptera; family Vespertilionidae; genus Myotis; species Myotis davidii. The sequence continues at coordinate 965,607 of NW_006285795.1, forward strand.
AGTTTCTCTACTTGGTCTTGCTGGCGTGATTAGATGAGAGGAACGCAGCTGCAGTTGGAAAAAAGCGAGGGAACCAGGGACAAGGCTTGTGGTCCCACTTCTCCCACCCAACAGAATAACCTTGAGTCCATCACTTGGCTCCTCTTCCTCCCTCTCTCAGTTTGTAGAATAAAGCAGTTAGACTAGAGCCTTGGGTCTTTAAGTTCCACATCTGCTCTTAGATAGTATCAACCCAATAATTCAATCATAGTTCTAGTTTTGTTTTGTTTTGTTTTGAAATGTATTTGTATTGACTTCAGAGAGGAAGGGAGAGGGAGACAGAGATAGAAACATCAATAATGAGAGAAAAGCATTGATCGGCTGCCTCCTGGAGGCCCCCTACCAGGGACCGTGCCCACAGCCCGGCATGTGCTCTTGACCAGGATAAAACCCAGGACCCTTCAGTCCTCAGGCCAACGCTCCACCCACTGAGCCAAACTAGCTAGGGCTTGTTTTGTTTTTTAATGGTTCATTTAAAAAAGCACCTTAAGCTTTGAAACAATGCGTCAGTTATTCTCCAACCATCGCAATCCTACCTCCTCTTCATTTATTCAGTAAAATGCAAACTTCAGCCCAGGTCATCTATGAATGAAGCCAGACTCCAGCAGAACCCACTCTGCGAAATCTGCACCAGCAACATTCCTAAACGCTCCATTTGGAAGTCTACAGAGATACCAAAATCTGAGACACTTATGTTCTTACCGCACTGGGAACTGAGAAAAGGCTGTACATATAGTGCTTGATAGACTTTAGAGATCTACGTTTCTTAAATTCCAAATATGACAATTCAGAGACTAATGTAGGGGGAAAAAGGGTTTCATAAATTCCTGAAGTTTTCCATTCAGAATTCCTAAAGCAGGCTGGAGGTCAGGGACAGAGCACTGCGAAAATATGGGAAATTCATACCAAATGTTTGAGGCTTTTTGGTTGTTTTTCTTAAGCTAACATATAAAAGCATCTTTCAGATGTAAAAAGCTTCTAAAGGCAATACACTTGAACCATTTTCCCCCACAACAGGCAAAATGACTGGGCTGCTATTGACTAAATAAAATCTTTCACAATAGAAGGACCCAGAAAGAGAGCCAGCATTAGGGAAGTGACATGAAAGACTATGTACTGGCACAGGTCCGGCTTCAGACCTTCTCCCACTGCTTGAAGGGCTCAGAGCAAATGTGCTGTCATTGCAAATGCTTAAAGCAGTGGTTCTCAACCTGTGGGTCGCGACCCCTTTGGCGGCCGAACGACCCTTTCACAGGGGTCGCCTAAGACCATCCTGCATATCAGATATTTACATGACGATTCATAACAGTAACAACATTACAGTTATGAAGTAGCAACGAAAATAATTTTATGGCTGGGTCACAACATGAGGAACTGTATTTAAAGGGCCAGAAGGTTGAGAACCACTGGCTTAAAGCATCCTAAGTGCCAATGTCTGCTACAAACAGGATGGAACAGAAGCCTTGGTAACATGAGTTACAAAACTCACGGGCCAAAAAGCTTTGTGTAGATGCTGCAAAGATATGCACAGCGTGCACAGCCTTCACATAGAAGGTGCTTTGCTGTGTCTCATCAGAGAGATGACTTTTCGTTTGAGGCCTTGGATCAGAAGGATGAGCTGACTCAGGGTCAACACAGCACTTGCTTCAGAAATGCAGAGCCAAGGGAAGTAGCTGCTCACCCCTCCCGCCTTCGGTTTCCCCAGCCCTCACCCAGTGACCTCTTCCCATGCTCTTTCCTCCAAAGTCAATCTTTGGAGTTCAGAGTCACAGCAGATGACATAATCATGGTGACACGTGACACCAGAAATATCATCTCCATTCTAATCTGGAACTGGGCACCAAACTAAGCAGTTAAACTGAATGACTCAGCACAAAGAAATAAGCATAGGGTCACACGGCTATGGCAAATCATCTACATGATACATATTTTGACTTTTTAATTGCTAAACCTAACAACGTTTTTCTGTCTCTAGTGATTTATATTCTTATTTTTTTATGTACATCATAAAATTTATGATTTGCATCCCGGTATCAACTGGAACATCATCAAAGAATTTTTTCCTGGGTTAGCTAACTTTTATAAGATGAGCTTCTCCAGCTTCAGACTGCAATAAATATTTTTATCAGGCTTTATTTGGGGGGAAGCTCACCCACCGCCCCCACACATGCACACAACCTCCCCCATTACCAGCACCCCCCACCCTTCCAGTGGTGATTTTGTTACAATTGATTAATCTATATTGACACATCCTAATCACCCAAATAGTCATTTCTATACCCATTTTGTACTGGGTTTGAATGCTTTACAAATGTGTGTGTGTGTGTGTGTGTGTGTGTGTGTGTGTTTATAGACCGCTGTTCTGATATTTTCCTTAGCATAAAATCTTTCATATCTTTGAAAGAATTAGAATAAATATAAAATGATCATGACATTTGAGCCTGGGACAGTTCTGAGATCAAATTGGGACAAAGGGAATGTGCATTATTTTTTTTAATATATTTTTATTGATTTCAGAGAAGAAAGGAGAGGAAGAGAGAGATAGAAACATCAATGATGAGAGAGAATCATTGACTGGCTGCCTCCTGCACGCCCCCTACTGGGGATCAAGTCCCAGTGCCCTTGACCTGAATCAAACCCAGGCCCTTTCCGTCCACAGGCCAACACTCTATCCACTGAGCCAAAGCGGCTAGGGTGGAAATGTGCATTTAAAAAGATTTCAATCTCAACATATCGTCTACAACATAATCAGTGATAATCTGTATCTATATTATTTTTATTACATATGTTATCAGAATCAAGAGTAAAAAATCATTCTTAGTTGAAACCTTTAATTAATAAGTGCAACAGTATAACATTAACTGTAACATTTAAAAGCTGTTTAAAATAAAATTTAAAAACTAACACTACAGTAACTCATTAAGGAGAACAGGCATTTAAATGTAGACTATTTATAAAGTGTAAGAAAACATCCAAGTAATAAAAAATTTTTAGTCACTTGGGAACAATGAGAGTACACATACTTCATATTGTATCTTAGAAACTGCTCTTTTTCTTCACTAGATCTGTACAGACTTTCATTCCTTTTATTTTATCAAAAATAGGATCTCTGAAAGCTGTTCAGTATCATCCATAAGGAAAAGAATTAATGACAAGAAGAGAAGCAACTAATCAAAGAAAAAAAAGTCCTTTTATCCCCCCATGTTTCTAACACACAATTATTCCATCAAATTCACCTGGAACTGTCCTTGCATGCCTTAACAGAAGAGCCCTTTCAGTAGTTCCCAGTGCTCCACGTAGTACTAAAAACAGCATCCTGGTTTTAGGGGCTGCTAATCCCACACACATTTAGAGCTAGAAATCAATCCCTCATCTCAGGAAATACTAGAACCTGTCTGTGAGAGGTGAGATGCAGCCCCAGTTACTAAATTTAATGCTACCCCAACTAGTGGACCTCACTTCACTTTCAGCCACACATGGACCAATACAGTTTTAAATTTATATGACTCTCTTCCTGACTAGAGCGACTCCTGGCCGCTCATTTTCTATAACAGATCGATGGTCATCTTCATTAAGCACTTAAATTCCAAACCTCTGACATCGAATTTTAATTTGAGCAGATGCCCTTGCTTTGTCCACTTTACAGTCTCTGACAATCCCACAACATCATCAAGCAATTTGAAACAACTGTTTTGTTATTTTTTTCTTTATTGTTGAAAATATTACAGATGTCCCACTTTCTTTTTCCCCCTCACCCTACCCAGGCTTTCACCACATTATTGCCTGTGTCCATGGGCAATGCATATATGCATACAAATTCTGTGGTTAATCTCTTCCCACCTCCTCTCATCCCTCTGAGATTCATTAGTCTGTTCCATGCTCCCATGTCTCTGGATCTATTTTGTTCATTATATTCCACATTTAAGTGTGATCCTGTGATATTTGTCTTTATCTGGCTTATTTGCCTTTCCAGAATCTCCAGGTCCCTCCATGCTGTCTCAAAGGTAAGAGATGCTTCTTTTTTACAGCTGCATAGTATTCCATGGTGTAAATGTATCACAGCTTTCTTATCCACTCATCTACAGATGGGCACTTGGGCTGTTTCCAGATTTTAGCTATTGTAAATAACACTGCTATGAACATAGGGATACATATATTCTTTCTGATTGGTGTCTTGGGATGCTTAGAATATATTTCTAGAAGTGGAATAACTAAATCAAACAGCAGGTCCATTTTTAATTTTTTGAGGAAACTCCATACTGTTTTCCATTGTGGCTGCACCAGTCTGCATTCCCACCAGTAGTGTACTAGGGTTCCTTTTTCTCCACATCCTTGCCAGCACTTGTTGTTTCTTTATTTGTTTTGATTTGCATCTCTCTGATGATTAGTGATGTTGAACATTTTTTCATATGTCTCTTGGTGATCTGTATGTCCGCTTTGGAGAAGTGTCTATTTAGGTCCTTTGCCCATTTTTTTAATTAGATTGTTTGTCTTCCTTTTGTTGAGTTGTATGACTTCTTTATATATTTTGGAGACTAACCCCTTAGACTATGCATCATTGGCAAATATGTTCTCCCATACAGTGGATTCCCTTTTCATTTTAAGGATGGTTTCTTTTGCTGTGCAGAAGATTTTTAGTTTGATGTAGTCCCATTTGTTTATTTTTTTCTTTATTTCTCTTACCCAAGGAGATGAATAGGTGAAAATTCTGCCACATGAGATGTCTGAGATTTTTTTGTCTACATTTTCTTCTAGGATTTTTATGGTTTCATGACTTGCATTTAAGTTTTTTATTCATTTTGAGTTTATTCTTGTGTATGGTGTAAGTTGATGATCTAGTTTCTTTTTTTTTTTTTTTTTTTTTTTCTTTTAAATATATTTTATTGATTTTTTACAGAGAGACTCAACACTATTTACTGAAGAGACTGTCTGTATTCCACTGAATGCTCTTGCCTTCTTTGTCAAATGTTAATTGAGTATAGTGGCTTGGGTCGACTTCTGGGTTCTCTGTTCCATTACATTGATCCTTATGCCTGTTCTTGTGCCAGTACCAGGCTGTATTGATTACAATGGGCTTATAGTATAACTAGAAGCCTGGTGCACGAAATTCGTGCACATCAAAGGGCGGGGGTCCTTCAGCCCAGCCTGAGCCCTCTTGGAGTCTGGGACCCCTTGCTCCTTACTGCCCGCCTGCTGGCTCCTTATCATTTGACTCGCTGCTCCTTAGCGCTGTCACAGAGGCGGGAGAGGCTCCCCAGCCATGAGCCTGGCTTCTGGCTGAGCAGTGCTCCCCCTGTGGGAGTGTACTGACCACCAGGGAGCAGCTCCTGCATTGAGCGTCTGCCCCCTGGTGGTCAGTGCGCAACATAGGGACTGGTCGTCTGGTCGTTCCACCATAATGGTCACTTAGGCTTTTATTATATAGATTTGATATCCGGTATTGTGGTCCCTCCAGCTTTGTTCTTCTTTCTGAAGATTGCAGCAGCTATTTGGGGTCTTTTTTGGTTCCATATACATTTTTGCTGAGTTATGATTTGTCAATGGCTAACTTTCTCTATATTGTTCTAGATCTGTGAAATATGCCATTGGTATTTTAATAGGGATTGTGTTGAATCCATAGATTGGATGGACATTTTAATGATGTTAATTCTTCCAATCTATGAACACGGAATATGCTTCTACCGTATTTGCCGGCGTATAAGACGACTGGGCGTATAAGACGACCCCCTAACATTTCCACTCAAAATACAGAGTTTGTTATATACTCGCCGTATAAGACTACCCCCTCTTCCGCACACCTTCCACACACCAAATAAAAGGTAAAACAATATCAGATTTGATTTTAACATTTTAATTTATATTCAAATGCTTATGACATGCAGGAAAACTGTCACAAGGCTGTATGTAATCAAACATTTACATAAAACAGTGCAAGTTTATTACCGGTAAACATACTGGTAATTCACTAAAGAAAACACACTCTATAGACTGGTACCGTAGATGCTTCTCAGGAACACAGGCAAGCAGCCCACAACCTAGACGGACTGTCAATGATAGAAGTAAGATAACAAATAGAGGGAGAGAGCAAGTGCCGGGCAAGTCCCTAGCAAGTTTGCTGGCGTGACAGTTTCACCTTAAAAGCCTTCAAACTCCTCTTCAT